>NW_009227939.1:1699-1910 GCF_000690835.1 Fulmarus glacialis | reverse complement strand
GAGCCCCCCCTCCGCGCTCTGCAAAGGGCACGGGGACGATACGCGGCGCTCAGACTCCCTCCCGCAGCGGGAAGACCCCCCCGTGGGCCGGAGCACGCGGCTGCGAGTCACCGGCAAGTCACCAGCGCGCGCCGGGGAGGTGGCTCACCTGTGGTCTCGGTCCTTGGGGACTGGCACCAGGACACGGAGGGTTCAGCATCCAGCACGCCGC
>NW_009227939.1:810-1283 GCF_000690835.1 Fulmarus glacialis | reverse complement strand
CCATCGCCAGCCCAAAACACAGCAAGCGATGAGCCAGGTCCAGGATGCAGCCAGGGAGCGCAGGCAGGAGCAAAACAGGGCCAGAGATGAGCTACAGTGTGAGGCCGAAGTCCTCTCAGGAGACAGGGGCAAGGACAGAGCTGGAGATGAGCTCTGCACCTCCGGGGATCCCTCCAGGGATGAGCTGCTGGCAACGCCACAGGCTGGGAGCAGGCACCCCACAGCAAGCTCAGGAGGGGGCTGAGGCCCGGGGCTGAGCCTAAATGGGCTCCAGGAGCGTGGGTGGGGGCCCCAGGTGGGGCTGCTTGGGGCCGTTAGGGCTGCGGGTGCTCCCAGGACAGCTCGTCCTGCAGAGGGGCCGCTCTCCAGCCCCCCTCTTCTGCAGCCCAGAAATGTGTGACCAGTGAACAGTGCGACCACCCGGCCCCGCCGCTCTCCCAGGGTCTGCGCTGAGCCCTTAGGAGGGACCAGGG
>NW_009227939.1:0-680 GCF_000690835.1 Fulmarus glacialis | reverse complement strand
CGGAGCAAATCCCCCCTGGGTCCGGTGGTATTCGCGAGGTCTCGGGACAGGCTCTGTAGGATGGAGGAGCTGGAAGCACTGGTCTGTCAGCCATAACGGACTGCGCTTCTGCGTTGCAGGGGGACCATGGCACCGTACACCATCCCAACCGAGCTGATCGTGGTGGAGGAGATCCCGCGCAATCAGATGGGAAAAGTCAACAAGAAGGAGCTTCTGCAGCGCTTTTACCCAGCCTAGAGCAGGAGCCCGGGGGTGTTTGGTCCTCCGCCGCATCCGTTCTCCCTCTACAACGGCACTGATGAGGTACCAGCAATGATTAGCAGTGGGCAGGTCTGGCCTCACTGCAGTCTGGTCCATGAATAAAGTCCAATAAAAGTAGGATTCATCCCACGTGGTCTCTGACTGAACTGCAGGGCCACCTTCTTTGTGCCGGAGCCGTTTGCAGGAGGCTCGGGGCAGCGCTGGGTCTAGAAGCGAAGCGTGGGATGAACGCTGGGGGGTCCCGGGCCAGGACTGTCCCCCATGCCAGTGCTGGCAGCAGGCACGTGCTGGCCAAAGTCACTCTATTTAGCTGCCACACAGGTGGTGGGAGGCAGGTGAAAAGCAGACACCGCGAACACCTCCGCATCCACCCCGAGCTGGTCCCAGCAGCAGCTGCTCGGGGGCAGACAGACCCCACC
>NW_009227938.1:0-640 GCF_000690835.1 Fulmarus glacialis | reverse complement strand
GTCCCATAGGGACAATGGGAATGGTCCTGGTCCCAGATCCAGTTATACCGAGGCACTGGCTGTACTGGGAACACAGGGGTGCCCAGCCCTGGCTGTACTGGGGTCAAAGGGGTATCCGGGCCCTGGCTATACTGGAAAAATTGGCTGTACTGGAGTTACTGGGATACCAGCTCTGGGATACTGAGATCAGTAGGGTATCCAGCCATAGCTGGACTGGGGTCACTGGGGTACCAGCCCTGGGCTACAGGGATCAGTGGGGTATCCAGCCATATCTGTACTGGGGTCACTGGGGTACCAGCCCTGGGCTACAGGGATCAGTGGGTTCCCCAGCCATATCTGTACTGGGGTCTCTGGCGTACCAGCCCTGTCTGTACTGGGGTCACTGTGGTACCCTGGCTCCTGCAGTGCCATCTCCCCACCAGGTCCCACCTGGACAGCTTTGCCACCAAACTGTCACTCCTGGTCACCTGGCCCTGGTGCCCACCACCATGCCCAGTGCCCACCCCTGCCGGGGACCCTGTCAGCATCGCCCTTGCCCACCTCCACCCTTCTCCTCCTCCCCGCCGGCGGTGCCCAGGGCAGGGTGCCTATGGGTGCCTGGCGGGGTGCCACCCTCCTTCCCTGTCCCCGCAGAGCGGCC
>NW_009227937.1:1487-5579 GCF_000690835.1 Fulmarus glacialis | reverse complement strand
TGGGAGGGGATAGGGTCTCCCAGCTGTCCGTACTAACTCCAGCCACTTTCTTCCCTACTTCACTCTGCTAAAGAACTGGCTGACGGAAAGTGCCAAGCTCATTGCCCAGTCGGGACAGACGGTGGAGTGGGTCACGCCGCTCGGTCTCCCTATCGTGCAGCCCTACTATCGGTCCAGGTCCACTGTGGTGAGTATCTGGTGTGTGGGACTCATCTACCCCTCCCTCTGCCATGGTGGGGAGCAGGGAGAGGGCAGGTGGGCTTCAAGGCAGCAAGCTAAAGCCCGGCAGGTTGGCATTGCCTGCGGGTGAGCCTGCAGAGCAGGTAGAATTTGTGTGTGCAGGCACGTCCTCCAGCCTTGTCACTCCCTGCAGAGACTGGAGTGTGTGGGTGGGCTGGTGAGGAAGCTCTGCTGCTCCCGTCCCACTCAGGCAGCTGGAGCACGGGCCCGTTCCCCGCACCGAGGAGCCTTCCTCAGGGCTCGCGTGATTCAGTCTTGCTGCTCTCGCCCCCCACGCACTGCTGCACTGACTCACGTCTCCCCAGCCTGTCTCGTCCTCACAGCCGCTCACCTCCAGGAGCCCTTCTCCTAGCCCTTGCAGGGGTGAATCAGTGTATCGCTGGGAAGGGGTGAAGGATGCCTGCCAGCATCCTCAGGAGGGGAAGCAGGCAAGGTGTCACTGAGGAGTGACAGCGCCATGGTGACTGGGATGCCCTGGAAAGGTCCCTGCCCAGGCCCCTTGTTGCAGTTTCCTGCAGAGCAGAGTAGATCGTGGTCGGCGCGATCCCTTCCCCAGAAGTACGGGGCAGTGCTGGGCGCCTTGTGCTGGCTGGGCAGTGCAGTGTGACAGCTGATCCCCTTTCTCTCCCTGCAGCTGAATTGCAGCATGCAGAACTTGAGTGTGAAAAATTCCAACAGCAGCCAGTAAGTATGAAACCACGGTCTTTACTGAGCCCCTGCTGTCCCCAGCCTGTGTTTTGGGGACAAAACCTTCCCATCAATGGAACCTGCCAATGAGTGCCAAAGCTCCTGGTATCCCCCTAAGCCCCAGAAAGCCAGCCGGAGGAGCGGGGCCCTATGCTTGAGCAGAGCCTTGGGGCCCTCCAGGGCTGCCTCCCATCAATCCCAGGTCTTGACTGGCACTGACTCTGTGCTGACACTCTCATCTTTGGCCCTGGAAGTGCTTCAGCTCCTCCCGTCTCCCACTCTGTGCTGCAGGAAGCCTGATACAGTGAAGCAGAAGAACGCCTTCCCACCCAACTTCATCCACTCCCTGGACTCCACGCACATGATGCTTACGGCTCTGCACTGCCTCAGGTAGGGAGCAGGCAGCTGGGACTCTTCCCTGGCTCCGGGACTTGGTCTCTGCTGGGAGAGCGTCGCCAGGGCAAGGCGTGAGGTGTGGGAAGGAGGTTCCCCTGGTGGGTGGGTGATTGGGGTTTCTGGCAGAGAAGGGTTGAGCGGAGGCAACAGGGCAGGGACAGGGAGATCGCGGGGTTAGCCAACTCTCTCTGAAGATCTGCAGGCGCTGTGCGGGCAGTCCCGCTCCTTGCATGGTCCCTGCTTATGTCCCAGCAAGAGGGTCTGCAGGGGGTAGGGGATGTCGCAGAGGGGGGGCTCTCAGCTCTACTTCATGGCACCTTCTGCTGCCTCCCAGGCAGGGTCTGACCTTCGTCTCAGTCCACGATTGCTACTGGACTCACGCGCTCACCGTGGATGTCATGAACCAGGTAAAAGTGTCCTCCCAGGTCACTTGTGAGCAGGGATCTTGCTGATCTGTCCTCTGCGCGCTTGCCAGCCCTTGTCTCCCCTGGGTTTTGCTCCATAGGCTGATTTATTTACCCAGGCAAGGTGAACCTGGGGTGCTTGCTGGCAGTTGCAGCTGGTTTCCTGGTGCCATAGCCCCATCTCCTCCACCCTTCAAGGAGGGTGTCAGGGAGAATCTGTGCCTGTAAATCAGCACCAAACACAATGCCTAGCAGAATCAGTGCCTCTCTCCTGCCCTGGGCTCTTTCCCCTGGAGTGCTGCAAGGGCTGTTGTCCAGTAGATTGATAAATGGGGGTCAGCCTTTGCTTCCCACCTTTCCAGGCTGATTCCCTTCACCCTTGTCTGGCAGCCTCCCCTTCCCACTCTTGCCCGCTGCCTTCCCTGCCCCTTGCTTCTGACCTATCTTGGCTGAGAAGCACTGAGAGGAAGGAGGGGAAAATGGCTGTTAACCTGCGACTCACCATTGCTCCCTGGATCAGATCTGTCGGCAGCAATTTGTGGCTCTGCACAGCGAGAAGATCCTGCAGGATCTGTCCGAGTTCATGCTGGAGAAGTACTGCAGGTATTCCTTGCCTGTTGGTGAACAGCCACCACTCTCCTTCCTGCCCACACAGATTCCCTCTCCCGGGGGTTCTTGTGCCCAGATGCTCAAGGGTTGTGTCATCTGCCTGGGGGTTGCTCTGGAGGGAAGTTGTGCTTCCTTCTTGACTGATGCCCAAATTGCCTTAGACCTCGGTGTGAAAAACAAGGTGTCTGCATCCTTTTGCTGCAGAACTGAAGCAGGGTTTGGTGCTTGAATCCCTCAGTGGGCCTGGGGTGGGCCATAATGTCTGTGCCTTGGGTTCCCCACTGTGAATGAGGCAGTAAGGAGCAGTGAAGACACGTTGGGTCGGCCCAGTGTGTGGTCCTCAGTTACCACCACAGAGCCAGCCAGGCAGCTCAGACCGACCCAATCCTGGGCAGGGTCTGTAGATGCCTCAGTACCTGCCTAGGGCTCCTGCGGCAGGGGCTGAGCTGCTGCTGCTGCAGAGTGTGTAATGTGTTTTGGAAGAGCTGAATCCTGTTGTTAGGGGCCTGCACTGGGGAGCAGAGGAGGGTGCACCTTCTCCCAGAGCTCCCACGTTGATTTGCTTTCCTTCTGGTTCATCCAGCCCCGGCAGAGAGACTAGAGCCCTCTGGCAGAAGAAACTGATGGAGCAGCTGTCAAACGTCCCCAAGACAGGTAGGAGCACAGGACAGGAACTGCAAAGCTCAGGAGCAGTTTGGAGAGAAGGGGAGTGAGATGGGGAGTGGCCCCCAAAATCACTGAGCTCATGAGGTGTCTGAAGTCGAACATTGTGAGGGTCTGGCCAGCTGTGCTAAAGCTGTCCCCTAAGATCAGGTTTTCCAGCCTGTGCTGGACTGCAGAGCCATGGGGCAGTGCCTCAAGACGTTCCCCTGTAGCATCCCTGTGAGCGGTCCCTGCCTTTCCTGGAGCTGAGCCCCTGGGATTTTTCCCAGGTTGACCCAGCTCGTCCCGTCCTCTGTCTTGTTGTTCCTTTCCCGTCTGTCTCCAGCCAAGGCATTTGCCTGGAGATGGGAGTGAGGCACTCAGCATGGTAATTGCCGGGATCTAGATGATATACATGCAATGGGATCAGGGCAATTAGTTTAACTCCTCCTGATCTCTCAGCCCTGCCTCTGCCAGACCATCTGGCTAACCTTTGCAAAACGGAACAGACCAGTGCTCTGTTGCTGTTGAGCAGCTGCCGTGGTCAGCCCCAGAGGTAGCACATCCCGTGGCAGGGATGGCTTGTACCGTGAGGCTGTGCACTCCTCTCTTCCTTCCCTGCCTTGCTGCTGTTACGCTCTTCTGTCTTGCTCTTCCTACCACTGTCCTAGATAAATTTGGAGGGACATCAGTTCCTGGAAGACCTCTAACATCCCTGCTGTCTTGACCTACCCTGCAAAAGGGGCTGAGCTTCTCTCCCAGTTGCCCTATCTCCACCCTGCCCTGACCCTGCTCTCCTCTGACCTCTCCCTCGCTTCCCCCAGGAGAATTCAGCCTGAAGAAGGTGATGGATTCCACCTATTTCTTCAGCTGAGCTCTGGGAGCCAGCGGGGCCCCGGACTACCTCTG
Organism: Fulmarus glacialis; assembly: GCF_000690835.1. Taxonomy (NCBI): domain Eukaryota; kingdom Metazoa; phylum Chordata; class Aves; order Procellariiformes; family Procellariidae; genus Fulmarus; species Fulmarus glacialis. The sequence goes on along the minus strand of NW_009227937.1, from coordinate 1,692 downwards.
GACTACCTGCTGTCTTGACCTACCCTGCAAAAGGGGCTGAGCTTCTCTCCCAGTTGCCCTATCTCCACCCTGCCCTGACCCTGCTCTCCTCTGACCTCTCCCTCGCTTCCCCCAGGAGAATTCAGCCTGAAGAAGGTGATGGATTCCACCTATTTCTTCAGCTGAGCTCTGGGAGCCAGCGGGGCCCCGGACTACCTCTGGACTA
>NW_009227937.1:0-1450 GCF_000690835.1 Fulmarus glacialis | reverse complement strand
CCTCTGCCCTGCGTCTCATGGGGAAAGTGGGTACAGCTGCCAGCCCAGCAAAAGATACCTGCCCAACACTGAGATGCTGGGGCAAACTGGGAGTCCTCAAGGAGCGCAGGAGCAGCCATGAGGGGCCCTTGGGGGACGGGGTGTCTGCACTGTTTGTTTGCTGTTGGGGAGAGGGCATCAAGGCCCGGGGAGGGCTGCTTCTCTCTGGTGTGGGGTCAAAGGGGTGATGGTAGGTGAGGCTGGCTCCTCTCAGTCCTCACCCTGGCACCATGTGCCTGCTACTGCTGTGAGCTCCAGAGCTTGCCTGGCTAGCGCCTGTCCTGGGGTGCTATCCCTCTCCACCAGCACGCTCAGACCTCCTGGAGGGGCAGGCAGCCAGCCGTGGCCCCAGCAGGAGCCTCCTGTCCTTTCCTGCCTGCTCTCGGCCGCGGGGCGGGTGCTGCTCTCCATGCCCTGCTCCAGCTGCTGGGCACTATCGCTGCTCTTGCTGTAGCGCAGCCTCTGTGGCTCCTGACTCTCATTTGCAGGGATGGGTTTCAATTGTGCTTACTGGGTCTCAGGCAGGGTAAACCACTAACATGGGAGTGGAGGTGTACGATACTGTAAATAAAATGTTTTTTGAGATACTAGATGGGAACTGTGTCCTTCTTGGCATCTCTGCCTGAAGTCTGTGGGGTGCCTGGGCTCTCCCCTCATCTTCTTGGGGAGGTGGGACTGATGTCTCCACCACTGTTTTGCTGACTTGTTGGACTTCAGTTAGTCACAGGGGTCTTAGCATTTCCAGAATGTTTTGTAGCAGAAACAAAACTTTTCCTGCAGCATAGACTGCCTGGTGCAGCTGCAGTGGGAGCAGGGCTCTCGCAGGCTCTGACTGCATCCACTCAGCCCTTGTGTTTCTAGCCGGGAGCCTCCTGTCTCAAAGACTGTGGCCTTCTGCAGTCTCTGAGGCTGCCTGTTTATGTCCCAGCTCCTGCAGCGTTGATGTTTGGAGATCTTGCAGCTGGAGCTCTGTGGTTGGCCCAGCTCTTGGCTGAGCCCTGCACCTACCAGCTCCAGTTCCCAGCCTGCTCCCAGCTCCTTCCCCCCTGCAGCCCCGTGGTGTCCAGCTGACGCAGGATAGTGGGGCACGGCCCTGCCAGCCATGGGAAAGGTGCTGGGAGGAGGCTTTTCGCCTTGTCATTTTTCTGGCAGGGAAGCAGCTCTTCAAAGGACAAAGCTGCCTCCTGCAGCCCAGCCTGGGGCTGTGCCTGGTGGCAGAGCTCCCAGGGCTGGTGGGCGAGGGGAGCGGGAGCAGCCGGAGCCCCGGCAGGGAGGGACGGTGGCAAAGGAGAAGCAGAGACGGAGTCGTGCGTAGCTCTGTCAGTTGCTGACGTTTATTGCACAGGATGGGTTGGATGGGAAGGGGGACGCTTGGAGCGGGGGCCTGTCCCGCCGGCTGCGGAGCGACCGG
>NW_009227936.1:0-841 GCF_000690835.1 Fulmarus glacialis | reverse complement strand
GCCCCGCCTCGCCGCGGGGTTGGGCTGGGACGGTGCTGCACGGAGAACGTTCGTGAATATTGAATTATGGACAGTAGTTGGAAAGATGAACTGTTAACACAGTGGAATAGACTTCAGAAAGGCACTCGCGTCCGTCTGGATGCGTAGTGTAGGAGTGCCCGCAGGCGGGGGGATGCCTACGAGTGACAGGAATAAGCGCATTGTATAGCTCCAGCAGCTTCTATAGTACAGAGGGCTTGCAGCCTGCCAGCGTCGTAACTTCAGAGCATTTCCTGAAGTTGTTTTTTTTTAGCAAACCTGGGTTCATTACAAGGGTGTCTGTACTACCAGCAGTGTGTAGGAAGATGGGCAATATTAGTGCGGGGCTACAGGACAGGGACTGTCCAGCAGCTCTTGGATAAATATCAGTGTGTAGAGTATGACGGAGAGATTTTCTTGTTCCTCTTGCTCTTCATTCATGTACAAACTATGAAACCAGCGTTTCCTTATCTGGAGCCCTTCCCAGGCTTCAGTATTCAAACCCCAGCGATCACTAATCGCCTTACTTGCCCTCCTTCAGGGAAATTTTAACTCTTGTCCTCTGCCGCTGAGTAGATCTTTAAGCCGGTAATAACGTGAGGCAGAGGGAAATTAATGGCCTTGTCCTGCCCCTTCCCTGGCTGAAAACCGCTGAAGAATTAAAGTAAAGAATTAAAAAGGTATAAATTTGCATTCAAATTACTTCCCGCTGCTGAGGAGTTCATTTTTAACGGGGGGCGAGGGAAGGTGTATACACCTTGTGCCCTCGCCCTTCCCTTTCTGCCCTCTCCGGGCCCCCGGCAGCTCCCGTGTGGGGACGGGG
>NW_009227935.1:293-10737 GCF_000690835.1 Fulmarus glacialis | reverse complement strand
CTGAGCAGCGGGGCGGGCGGGTTTCTCTCTGCTTTCTCCAGAGCAAGAAGCACGCCAACAAGGTGAGGCGGTACCTGTCCATCCACGGCGGAGAGGAGCTCGCCCACGGGAAGAAGATGAGGCTGGATGCGAAGGCTGGGCTGGATGCGAAGCAGGTGAGAGGAGAGCACAGAGCCCTTCAGGCTTAAATACTGCCGAGCGGGACCTGCTGGGCTAAAGGCTGTTCTATGGCCTGGGCGCCTTTATGAATAAATGAAGAGAACACTCTTGGAGAGGGCGTTGCGAGAACTGAAGAGCTCGATGGCAGGTGTGTTGCCAGGCCTTGTCTCAGCGAGCACAGCTGGATGCGAAGCAGGTGAGAGGAGAGCACAGAGCCCTTCAGGCTTAAATACTGCCGAGCGGGACCTGCTGGGCTAAAGGCTGTTCTATGGCCTGGGCGCCTTTATGAATAAATGAAGAGAACACTCTTGGAGAGGGCGTTGCGAGAACTGAAGAGCTCGATGGCAGGTGTGTTGCCAGGCCTTGTCTCAGCGAGCACAGTTCCTGCTGCCTTTTCCATTTAAACAGCCTCCGTGAGTACGTCTTCCCCATTTAAAGAAGTGCACGTTGCCTTTTGTTGATAGTCTTGCTTGAAAGGATGGGGAAAAGTGAATAGGAGAGACAACTTGTCAGGAATATCATTGCATAGCCTTTACTGTCACAGAGAGCACATTGGGTTGACCGTCTACTGGAATTCTCTTTCCAGAGTGATCCTTTTTTTACTTATTTAGGTTTTCTCGGCCGGTAGCTGGAGCCTGTTGGTCAGTAAAGGCACTACATTCCACTTGGCCATCTGTCTGCCCCATGACTCATTTGGGAAACAGATTCTACTTTTATGATTGCTTCAGCTTTAATCCCTAACTCTCCAACATTTGTAGCGGGGGGGCTGGGGGATAAAGGCAGATGCCTTCGCACATAGTGTTAGGCTTAGAAATGACTGCTGCTGCCTGCTTCGCTGGCATCATGTTGCAGATGACCCAGCTGATAATGATGTTTGTGTTGCTCAGTTCACACCTTGCAGAGTAAAAGGCTGCCTGTTCCAATTCTGGCAGCCACACACTTAACCTTGTCCTTAACCCATATAGGCCAGGGCTGCCCCTCTGCCTGGAGTGGTTCACTAACAAATTAAAAAAAGTAATCTGGTGCAAGAACACTCTTCAATGAAGGAGAGGATGACGCTGCATCGTGGAAGTCCTACTCAGTCACGCTTCTTCAACTGAACACTCAAATGTCTCTGATTACCTTGTTTTATTAGACCCCCAAGCCTTAGTGTTTCTTCTTGTAACAAGAAGGTTGGACGAGGTGACCCTCCCAACCTCAGCCACTCTGCGATTCTGTGTGCATAGGACAGCAAGCAGGAAGGCAGCAGTGGGGAAGACAGGAACAAGTGTTGTCCCATCTGCAACATGACCTTTTCCTCTCCGGCCGTGGCAACATCTCACTACTTGGGCAAGACTCATGCCAAGAACATGAAACAGCAGTCCCCCAAAGTGGAAGGTATGATGTCTGCAGCGCCTTTGTGTTGTACCGAGGGGCTGTTCAAGCAATAAAAAAGTTGAGAGGTTCATTGGACCCCAAGTGTAAGCTCTTGTGAGGATGTGCATACTCTTTACTGTGAAATAGAGTAAGCCAGCAGTGCACTTCCAGAGACATGATCTCTCTCAGCAGCCTGCTTAGTGGGCTGGCATTGGCTAAAAGTTGCGTGGTTTTTTGTTTTGCTTTGTTCGGGAGAAATGCAGCTTGCAGCAGCGTTGTACCCATCCCTGTGTGCAGGGACCAGGACAGAGCTGCTCTTCAGGGAGCGTGATGTTAAGCTGCAAAAATGCCTGTCACAGGATACAATGCTCGCTAAAAGCTTACAGGGACTGAAACAGTAAGCTAAAAGCTTACTGGTGAAACTCCAATACGGCAAATTCATCCAATACGGCTGCTCAACTAGAGAGATGTAGCCTCTGAGGTTCAGGGACTTATGAGCTGCAGATAGCTGGGGACTGAGAGAGTGTAGCTGGGAAGCATCAGTATGTGCTTGTCCTGACCTTGTGCTTTTCCCATGGTACCTGCCGTTGCTCTCATGATGGGATACAGCACGTGGACCTCAGGTCTGACCGGTGCAGCTGTCCCGAGTGTCCCATCCCTTCACTAGCAGATGGAAAGGCCCATGGGTGGAGAAGGGAGACCCTCTGTCAAGGGTGGGTAGGGGCAGCTGGGAGCCTGGGGTGCTGTAGCCGGTCAGGATGGAGGGAAAACACAGCCTTTGGGTGCACCTGAAGATGGCAGCTTGTGCTGTCTCTGAGCTGGGGTCTTCCAGGCAGAAACTGTCCATCTCAAGGTGTCTTCATGGCTTTGCTAGGTTGTGTGCGCACAGCAAAGCCATCTCCGAGGTCAGGGTGGCCCGTGGGATGTTTTTGTTCTTTGAAGACCTTGCTTTTGGGTGTGAGAAGAGCCTTCAGGAAGGGGTGGATGTACGCATGAGTGGTCTGGTGCATACTTTCTGTTTCAGCATGAGAGAAGCTCTCTGGTCCTTAGAAGGTTCCTCGCTCTGGTCTTTGGTACCATGTAATAAGAGGGTGCACGTTTCTCCATCAGACAGGAGAGCTGCTTCTCTGTGTGGATTCACTCTGTCACACCTAGTCCCGTTCATGCTATATCTCAGGCAAGACTTGTCATGACTTAGGTTCAGGATGAAGTGTTTCCAGAAACCCGCCTGCCTTTCCTGCGCAGGGGCTTGTACTCGCATTCTAGCTGCCTCCCTCTTTCTTTTCCAGATAATAGCAGGTGGAAGCTCATTCATGTCCAGTGTCTTGAATACGGCCATGCTTATGTTAACTCCACTAAGGAGAAATATGCAAATCTGTTGGTTTTTTTTTTTTAACCCTGAAAGTTTTTCTGGCCTACTCTTACTTGTCTTACTACATGCCTTTCAGTTCTGCAATGTTAAAGGAAGAGGTAGGAGCAACGTGAATTTATCTAGATGTCTTACATTCTCTGTCTAGGTTTGGGTTTTAGGTGTGGTGGGTTTTGGTTTTTTTTTTTAATGCGGGTTTTGGGGAAATAAAATGACTGTTTTTTACCTCTGAATTCTGTGACTGACCAAGAGTTTGGATTCACCCTACAGAAGCGGTGCCCCCACAGAAACATCCTGCTACCCTCCCCACCTCTACTGTGTCTTCTAACGAAGAGAACAAGGACATTACTGACCCAGACAAGTTCTGTAGCCTCTGCCATGCCACTTTCAACAACCCCCTTATGGCAAAACAGCATTATGTAGGCAAGAAGCACAGAAAGCAGGAGACCAAACACAAGCTGATGGCACACTATGGCCGAACCCCTGATGCACCGGCATCGTCCTTCATGGGTGAGTTCTCAGCAGGCAGGCTAATAAATAGCTGAAGAGCAGGGTGGGAGCACGACAGTATGTGTCTGACAGGTCTTTGGACGAGAGAGTCCATGCGGAGGGAGCAGGGCAGAATTGCCCGTGATGGGGATCTTGATTATATGCCATAAGATTGATTTGGTTGGTGTTGTAACCCCCTGGCAGCAAGAGAGGTTTTAGACTGTAGCTACTTGTGACAAGCTTTGGGTTGTGTTTTGCAACGTTGTCTAAATCGGGGACACGTCCCTTTTATTCTCTGTGCAGATAATCCAGGGATTTTGGCCAATACTGTTTCTAGCTAGGTGGACTGCATCCAAAATGGAAAGATGAAAGTGGCATTTGATGCTTAAAAAACATCTTCAGAGGGGACTAGCCAAAGGTGGAAGAAATAGGTTTAACTGCACCTGCTGCTTCAAAGCACATGAAAGCCAGAGAGATTTCTCCCTGAATGCCTTTCTGACTCTGTGTGGGCACTTCCATCTGATGCACTAATGCAACTCTCTCTGGAGCAAGCAGGAAAAACAAAAAAAAGAGCTATTAAGGAGGAACTTTAGGCAGACGGTTAAAACCCATTTGGTTTATGATCTGCTGCTTATGAGCACTTCTACGTGATGAAAGCCCTTGGAGTCCAGTGAAAGCATTAGGAGCTCCCAGTAAACTCCCTTGTTGTTCCCAGCAGCCTTCTGTTGGACCAAGTCTAGTACCTGCTGGATGCTTAAGGTAAATAATAAGCAGACAAATCATCTTAAAATCTTTTTCAAGGGCTTCTTCCTCTGTCGTGAAAACCCACACAAGCAGAAGATTAATTATTCTAATTCTTTGCAGGCCACCTTTAGATACCGATAGCACTTATGAGAAATGAGGCTCAATTATCCAAGTAATATTCTCTCCCGCATTGCGTAGTCGTGTGGGAGATGGAAAAGGTGCTTGGTATCTAGCGTTACCCATCTGCTCTTTACCTAATTAGTGGAGCCTGACAAATGGTTCCACTTTAGTGTGACTCAGGCGCTGACAATGGCAGGAGCCCCAGCCCAGGCAGGCTGGGTAGGTGGGCAGTGCCCTTGCCTGTTGAGTGAAGTGCCGGCAGAACCGGAGTACCTACAAGCACATCTCCATGGCACTTAAACTGTTCAGGCAAGGTTTCGGAGCCTGGGCTGTAATCGGGGGCTGCTCAAATGTGATGGGCTGCAGTCAGGGATATTTTCTCCTGCTCTCTTTGCCCGTCTCTGTGTGCTAACAGCCATGCCTGTCCCTAAACTTCTCTCTGCTGGGATCTGGCTGGCAGCAGGTAAAGATGTGTTCTTCGCAGTGCAATACCAAAGTGTTGGTCTGCTTAAAGTTCCTCTAGGAACCACCTGTTCGGGGTGCAGGAGTGCAGTTTAGACAGCTTTGTGCACACCCTTGTTTGCCAGATTTGCAACAGAGAGATCTTGACCTCAGTCGTGCTGGGAGGCAGACGTGAGGGCTGTAACTGCTCCTCTGGCCTTTCCCACCCAGGTCCAGCTCTGTTTGGAGAGTTGAATGACACACTAGAGTCTGAAATCTCTCTGAGGTGCAGCAGCCATGTGGGGAAATGTCTGCTACATCATGTGTTGTGCTTCTCACTCAGTGATTACGCTGCTCTGCACCCCAGAGGGAGAGTCTCCTTTTTCACCTTAAGGAAGTGTTTTCTTTGTGAGACTCCCAGGCAGAGCCCTTCCCCAACGAGCCAAAATTCAGGAGCACTTAATTGTCTTGAGGATAACTGCCAGGATTTTCCTCTGTTAGAGACTCCTGTGCTGAGCTGTGCTGCCATGCTTGCCTGTTTGGTATCTGTGACCTCCCGAACTTTCATTCTAGGTGGAGTTGTCATGTTACACAAAACCATTGATCTGTCTAGTACAACCATTGTTGGAAACTTTTTTTTTTTTTGCAGTTAACTGATATGCTGACTGTAACCAAACTGCTTGAGGATAGAGCTTAGTATTATCAGTTGGCACCTCAGCAGGGCTTAGAAGAATGCTGCATTGTGGAACTGGACATTGTGTGTAATCTTCTCTGGCTGCTTTTTTTTATTGAAACACGTCAAGCTTACAAATTAAGTATCTCCCTCGTTTTCTGTTACGAGATGTACAGATCGGGAGAAGTGGGAATTTGGGAGAGAAATGGAGTTGCAAAGGCAGTATAGCATCATTTGGTGTCCTAATGCTGAGTCTTTTACTATGTCTGTTATTGTGAACTGTTTATAGGAAATGCATCTTTGTTTTTATAGATGACCAAACCCATGTTCTGACCAGGAAAACTTTTCTGTCTTAGTGATTTCCTCGCAGTGACTGGCCAATACATGGTGGGGTAGTGGGATTCTGCGACCTCTGCACCTGGTCAGGCTATTGACTTGCTATTTGTCTTTGTTTAGCGGTTGTTTAACACATCAAGTGATTGATTATCTCACTTGTTTCTACCTCAGGCACCAAGTTGTTGGCTAGCTGTGTGTGCTAACATTGATGTCTGTTTCAGCTGGGAAGGGGTACCCCTGCAGCACATGTAACATAGTACTGAACTCCATAGAGCAGTACCAAGCTCACATCAGTGGCTTCAAACACAAGAATCAGTAAGTAACGTTCTTGTCTAAGTGTGTTTCCAGGCTTGCTGTTCAAATCGATGGCTTAAATATAACTTAAAATGTAGTTTTGAATGCATACTTCCAGCCGACTTGCAAGCGGAACAACAGGGTTTGAGCAAGCTTGCTCTGTTTGTCCTGAAGCCGACTCGCTTCAGCAGCTCCCTCTGCAGACAGCTCTGGGATGCTGATGAAGTATAAGTGCCCTGCAGTTGCTTTTGTTCTTGATGGTTCAGCACAGTGTGGACCTTCGCAGTGAGCGCGTCCAGCCTGACACCCATTAAACACTGTTTCTCTAACAACTGAGATTTTAATTTAATTAAAGACTGGCTCAGTGGAGATCTGCTTGCCATTCTAATCTCTCTTGGGGTTGCTTGTCTTAAAATTTGGCATGTAGTCAGCATGCTCCAGAAACCTAGACTATATTCCTGAACTCGCTCTCACAGCTGGTGAGTTAAATAATGGCATCCCCTGCATATATTAATCCAAAAAATTTAGGCTGCCAGGTAATTAACACCAAAAATACTTGGTAATATTAATACTTGGACATTGTCAAAGTTCAGATCTCTAATTTCAAAGCCTTTGCTAAAAGAGGATCAGTAATGAGCCTGGGTCGGTTAGAGAGCTTCTTACAAGAAAGAGGTATTAGGAAACCCTACCTGAAGTGAGGACAGACTCCTAGCCAAATTTCTCAGAGAGGACAGGAGGAAAACTGGGATCTCTCGTTGCCTGTCTGTGGAATAACAGCCCCATGGTCCTTTGGCTCTCTGGAGTACTTGACTGGAAGACACATGCTCCATCTGTCATCCCAGGAAAGTTTCGGCTCTTGAACAGCACAACCGGATCAGTGACTAGCAAGTATCCCGTTCTAGATGGATAACACTGAGGATGTTCCCAAACACACGCATAAATATTCCCTTTAAGGACATGGATATTGTCCGAGCTTTTGCAACCACACAACTCCCTTTCAGAAAGCTGCTTCTGGATTCAGCCGTTCAGTCCTGTTCCAGGCCAGCTTCTGCAGTCTGAAGAGAGCCAGGATACTTGCTTTGTAATGGAAGCTCTTTAACAGTCCTTGAGCTGTGCAATAGCTAATTCTGCCATGCTAAAGCTGTCTGTTTACACATACGCACGGAGGGCAAGGATGCACTTGGAAGCTTTTCTGGCAAGTTGTTGACTTGGCTACAGTAGGCTGTTGCTCCACTGACAGCCATGCCTGCTGAGCAGTGATTGCAGCTGGCAGATTTCAGAGCACTTCTGACTTTTTTTCTTTCTCTTCCTCTCGCTCCCTTCGATGTCCAGGATGCCAGGAGCAGTGCCGGTTGTTGGACCGTTCCCGCCACAGCAGTATGTCCGGGAAGAGTCAACTGCCCCAGGAGGCTACAGTTACTTCAGCCAAGACTTCTAGAGCAAGTTGCAGCACTGTTCTTGGAGTTGTTGGTGGCCCAAGAACGTACATCCTTTGCCAGCCCACAATGGTTTCATTATCCCTCTGGATAAGCAAAGCCCTACCCTCCTGTATGCACCCGTTGAGCAGAACGGGGACTGAATCTGTCAGAAAAAGGATCCAGCTGGAAGAGACTTGCTAGACAGCAAATACTTCACTCCCTTAGAGTAGTTTTCATTGTGTAATTGCTTCCTGTGAAGGTGGGTGCGGTGTGAAAGGAAGTGTGTATCTGGTATAAGGAGGGTTTGGCAACAGGCTGGTAGTGGCCACCTCCTCCCTCACCAGAGCAAATAACGGATTCTTGCACCTGGAGGTGCTCAGAGGTGGCTTTTGCTGGAGGAGAAGTCCTAGACTGTAGCGAGCAGTGCTTATGCAGCGTGAATGGGACACTATGCCGGTTCCCTGGCTTTGTACAGGCCTAAAACAGGGAATAACCAGAATGACATCTCTTCCCATGTCTCCTCCGGTCAGGTTTGTGTGCAGAATTTCATGAGCCACTGATTACCATCAGAGCCTTTCGCAGTACCGCAGCCGTTGGTTCTGGAGCTGGGTTGTTTGGGTCTGTCTAACAAGTAGTTACAACTTCTGGTGTGCAAACTGCTGCTGGTGGGAGTGGAGGGCTGCGAGAGGGGTTAGAGCTCCTCAGCCCTCTGCTCTGAGGATTTCCACGTGGAAGGAAGTAACTGTTCAGCCTGGTTTCCTATGGAAACAGGTGTATGTGATCATTCACCGTGTGTGTCTTTACCCCCTGTGACTTAAACCAATCTCAGCCAAACTTGGTAGCGGTGGAGATCTCCAAGATCTGAACGCAATCAGCAGAGGAAAGCAGAGCAGGGTGAGTTCATCTCTAATTCTGTCGGGGTCTGCATGGAAGCGCAGCATTTTCCCTACTGCCACCAAAATACTCTGGGGAAGGGGGGTTTTAAGGGAAAAGAGAGGGAATAAATCTAGATGCAGCAGAAAACTGTAGTATAACTTGGTCAAATCGTTAGCTGACTAAAAAGCTACAAATCCTTTGGAAACCTGCTTTCATTAGTCCTTCATTAGACACTACTTGCCCAACCCCTCTCTTTAAAGTTCTTACACGTTTGTACCATCCTGGAAAAGGGATGTTCTATTTTTCAAGCCCGGAAATTAAGACTGATGGTCTCTTCATGGTGCTAATGTACTAGATCTGTTAGAAAAGGCCCCGGAAGGAAGGGCAGGCATCTGAGACTGCTCTGTGTTTTGGATGAGTTCTTTAGATGTTTTGCCTTAAGCTAAGGCATTGCCTGTTCTCTGCTAGCCCACTGCAAGAGCCATGTGCATTGGGCTGGCCTCATGTTCAGTGCCAGTGCTCCGAGTCAGGCACCCTGCGGCTTTGTCTCAGCACCAGTGCCTCCGTGGAGCTGAGACTTTGCTAGTCCATGGCAAACGTCCTGCTGTTTTTCTTCCGTGGGGCAGAAGGATGCAGATGTGGCCCCTCCAAGGACTGCCCTGGCTGGTGGGGCTGGCAGGAGCATGGGTGACAGCCACGGGCTGAGACAAGCTGCTGCCTTGCGTTGCGTGGCCCCAGCAGCTGCTGGAGGGTGATCTGGGGCCCTTGACTCCCAGTGTTGTGTGCCAGGGGAGCAGCTGATGCCTTCACAGGGCCGAGAGCCGGGCTGTAGAGGCAATTCTAAAATCTGGTGTGCACACTGGTCAGGTTAAGCAAGGAGACTGAGAGCCAGTTGCTAATCTCAGTGCTTGGAGTGGGTGCCTTCCCTTCCCCACTCCACGCTGTGCATGAGCTTTGTTTTTCTTCACCCTGCACAGAATCTGCCATCTTCCCTTAGGACAGGCTCCTGCTGGTCTGGGTTCGCCTTCCTAATGTTTTCCAGTCTTGCTCCGCTGCTAAGGTCTGACCTTAGTCTCCTGCTACAGAGGGAGTCCTTTTAAACCTTGCGAGCTGATCAATGAGCAGAAAATTGCGATGAACTGAAGGAAGCGTTATGCGCCTGGTAGCCCTGGATGGCCTCCAACTCCGATCTCTGCTGCTTAGCTCTTGTCCTGCTGTACCAGGGCAGGTGCCCGCTAGATGTGCTGTGCATCGACACCAAGAGGGATCCATTTCCAGCACTGCCCAGTCCGGTGTGTCACTCCTGTCTGTGTACTGACAGTTTTGCCTTCCCCTGTACACAGTGTTTATGTATCTGCTGTTTCCCTAAGGTGAAGCTCTCCAAATAGAGTGTTTATTACTATTTCTGGGTGCTGTCTCTGTGCTAGAGCCCTTCCTGGGATTTTGCCATACTTCAAAGCAAAGAACAGGATGCAGACACCTTTGAAATATTTGGGAGGGGCGGGAGGCTTGTGTTCCCATCTGCCCTCCTCGAGGCCCTGCTGTCATCCCGTGGCACCCTGAGATCCAGACAAGGCTGGTAAGTGCCTTCCTCTGTGCTGCTCTGGCGAGGCCTTGGGCACACCGCAGTCACCAAAGGGGAGACGGGACAGTCTGGGCTGGAAGACTGCTGGCACTTCTGCAAGATGTTGTGCAGCTTGTGCCGAAAACATCTGTGACTGCCGCAGGATGCTGGGCTGTTCCCTGGCACTATCGTGGCAGCACAGGAGCAGCGTGATGGCCAGCGTGCTCTGCTGCCGTCCGTTCGAGGGCAGCTTGCTCGCTGGGGCGGGCTCGGGTGCCTGGGGTGGGCTGTGCCGCTCCTCCGCGGGCAGGGCTGCGGCAGAGTGCAGGGGACTGGAGTCCCCAGGAGCAGTGCAGGGCCTTGTGCTGGCACAGAGGGTGGCACTACCATCAGCCCTGTGGGTAGTGCCAGGAGGGACGGGCTGCGTCCACCTCCCGTGGTGCACGGCTCTGCCAGGGCAGCGTGCCTACCACTGCCAGCCTGTCCCTCGCTGACCCCTTCCCTTCCTCGCAGCAGGGCTGTACCGTGTCTGGCAGCTTCCTGCTCTTCTGTGGGTGCAGGCGCTCCCGGGGGCAGGTGCAGGGGAGGAGGCGGCGGCCACGGGG
>NW_009227935.1:0-215 GCF_000690835.1 Fulmarus glacialis | reverse complement strand
CCCCCGCGGGGGGAGGGTTCCATGCCGGGCCAAGCCACAAGCAGGGGGCCCTGCCAGCCGTGCTGGGGGCTGCAGTGCCCATGGTGGGTCCGTGCTGGCCCCATTCCCATGCTCCAAGGAAGGACCAGGTAAGTGCCGAAATCACTGCTGTCCCCACTCTGTTGGCTGCCCGTCCTGGTACTGGACTGCTCTCGGGGGGGTCCCAGCACCCGTGG
>NW_009227934.1:0-42040 GCF_000690835.1 Fulmarus glacialis | reverse complement strand
CCCCCCCGCCCAAGGAAAAAAAAGGGGTAAAAGGGTAGCTTTTCTGGCTGAAACATATCCCAGGGTGTGAAGGCAAAACCAAGGTAGGAGTGCATTGCGATTGCAGGTAAGCCGGATGGAGGGTTTGGCTGCCAAAAGTCAGGATCGTTGCTGGTGATGGGTGCCTCTTGTCAGAGCCGCGTGTGAGCACCAAACCCCTTGCTGCAGCTCTGGTAAAGTTGGAAGCCCTGACCAGAGGCATTCGGGACCCAAAACACAAGAGACAGTTCTTCAGATGTATTTGTTTCTTAACATAGTGACACTTGGCATCGTCTCGAGTGTGGGCAGGCACGAAGGAGGTTTGCCCAGTGGCTTTGTCACTTCATCCTGGGCTGGCAACGTGATGGCTCTGTGCCGCGCACGTCGCTTGCCTTTGATCTGTGTTGTGTTTGTTAATCACTGTGTGTGCCATAGTGACTACAGGTGATACAAAGCTTACATCTTGTAACACATTGTGTAAGAAAAAATTTTCAGTGAAAGGGATATCGTCAAAGGAATACCTTAAATACTAAAGGAAAACTGCTCCTGAAAAGAAAACAGAAGTTCTGAAGTAACTGATAAAGAGCATTTTCTGAGCTACAGTTTAAGACAGGAAGGAAAAGATCAAAGCAGTAGAATTAGAATTTTACTTAACACCATCTGATCCGTTGTACTTTATCAAGAGAATTGTCATTTTTTAGAAGAAGCACTGAAATTACTGGGGGGGGAAAGGAGATTGCATTATTCTGCTCGCGTTACATATGCTAGTAGCAATCTGCCTTGACTGGAGACAGGTAGCACAGATAAATACAACGTGTAAATACAACGAGGAGAGTGGAGCAGCAATTATTTGGAAATAGCTAGAAGACAGTGCACTAAATGCTAATCTATATATACATAAATAATAAGGAGGTGACAGACTTTTTTGCTTCCTAATGAAAAAGACAAAATCTGTTTTTTCATGCCTTTGAAAGTCTGAGTTTCCTTCTTGTCGTATTTGTATTAGTGGACATTGTCATGTTTGAAACCTGAATGGAGCAGGTTACTTATATTTTAGATATATAATATCAAATAGAATATGGCAGTTAGCAAGATGTCTAAGACCGTCAAAAAAATAAGTTTAAGGTGTAACAGTAAGTGTGATGGAAAGTCTCTTTTTCTTCTCTTCAGGTACCATACTACTAATCTTTGCCCGTAGACCTGAAGAGAAGAGCTTGCAAGCATGCCCTGAAGTTGTTTTAACCAAAGCAAGGGGGGAGTGTGCACACCAACACAACACACACAGTGGATTGCTGTACTTTGCACTCAGTCAGTTTCAAAGGGGATGTAAATTATAATCACAAAGTTCCAATACATTAACTGAGGCTTGAAGTAGAAAAGGTATACATTACAGTAGCAGAGCCCTTTAGAAAAATAATTCTTCCTGGCCCATTGTAGAAGCATAAGGGAGATTTGGATATTTCTACTCTATAATATCCTAGCATCAATCTAGGATCCATCAGTGCCCCTAGATGAGGAAAATCTTGTAACAAACTATGTAAATTGACCAACTAAAGGGCTGATACATTTCTCAGCATATCTTCTGGTCACCCCATTTATCCTACCAACTCTACGTCAGTCTTTTCTGAATCCATCTTTCTATGTGTCCTTGCTTTTATCAGTATTGAAGGAAGTGTTTGACATGAACCAGATGAATGAATCCCAGAGAAATCTGGATTTCATCAGCATGTTAAGAATGTAGAGCCCCTATATTCCCTCTTAGTTCTCTAACAGAAGAATAATAACCAAGTGGGTTAACAATATGAAAGTCCTCAGTAGTTGAGGAATAATTGCCAAAAACTGTACACTGAAATTTATCTCAAGAAAAATTGATATTGACATAGCATTCTGAATCTTTATTAACTTCCAAGATGGAATTACAGTCAAAGTACAGTCTGAGGCCAGACTGGCAAGAATAAAGACCAGATACACCGGCTTCCCAGAAAATAACTTTACCAATGAATAGAAAATTAAATACTGGGATATATTTTATATTCATAGTGAGTTTTTTGTTTTGACTGTTCTACTTGTGGGAAAAGGAATCTTACTTAAGAAATGACAATATTCTCTCTCTCTTTGAGGTGCTGAGATGCTTGAACTACAAATAAGTTCCCTGTTTCCATTTTGTCATCACTAGATAAGAAATCCATGGTATAAAATAGTTCTGACAGTTCAGCTGGATGCCAGTGTCCCATGCAACTTACAGAAAACGTCATGCTTTTCTCTTCCCAGGTTTTCAGGCACAGAACCTGACATTTCAGTCTAATCAGTCAGCTTTTTTTCTTAAAAGTAACATTGCATTCCACCCAGGATTTCTTTTTAAACTCTCTGGTGCTTGTGCTATTTGAGGCTGTCAGCTGGTGTTCAAAATCTGGTTTTAATCTTGATTTGACCAGAGGAAACTTCCAAAATATTTTGGAGAAAAAAATGGCTTAGTTTTATCGTCTTTTCTGTCTGTTCAGCTGTAATTTGAGATAGTTCTTGCTTCTATTCATAAATCCTCAAAAAAAGCGCACATGTAGATAGACTTCATATTCCTAACATATCTACATTTAGAAAACAAATTTCTCAAGTTCTTCCCACACATACCTTCTACATCTCTTTGCATGTTACTTTTGAGAAAACTTGAGTGTTAGATGTCACCACTTTGTAGTGATACAGAAAAGTTTATAAAATGATCTCCTAAAGAAATTGTTCAGGGAATTAAACTTGATAAAATATTGGTGTATTTAAAAAAAAAAAAACTTAAAAACCAAAACAAAAAAAAAAAAAAAAGAAAACCTCAAACCCACAGACATCTCCTAACAGTCCTTTCATAAATTTAACTTTTGCTTGGAATTTTCTCTGTTGGTGATTCATACTAGCAAGCCCCTGCATGTTTTGGTCCACAACATGTATCTGCTATTCTGTGACATTCTCGTATTGCCAGAAAAAATGTGGTTTAGAGCTTTTGGCTAAAGGGCCGCTACAATTTCAAGGTGTAGTGGTTCAAAGGAGTACTGCAATAAATGGAATTCAGGTGAATATGAGAACTTCATGCTAACTGTGAACTAATTTACATTTAGCAGAACATATACAAGAATTTACCAAATGGTTCTCTATGCCTCTTGAGTTTGTTCTTTTCCCCACAGTTTGTGTATATCCAAAGTGCTTGGTATATCTATATGTAAGCGAGTTGAATAATGCAGATACTGTTCCCCTTACATCTGCGCAATACCGGTCAACAAACATGTTGTGGACTTGAAGAATAGTATTCCTTAAGTCACAGGTGCAGGTAGAAGTCTAAACTATGCCTGATCATTATATCCTCTGAATTGTTTCCTAGATTGAAGGGAGAATTATAGAGGCTGCTGAAACACCAACTCCTCCAAACCCCTCTGGCCAGTGTCCCATCTGTCGCTGGAACCTGAAGCATAAGTACGATTATGTGGTAAGTTAAATGAAGGAGAGTTCCCCCATCCTCATAGCTAGATAAATATTGCTCTCATATCTACATACTGCCCTTCTTGTCTTTTGCTGGGTGTAGTAAAGATAGTTAACTCCATCTCTGCTTCTCTTGGGTGTAACCAGAGCTTCCTACATAGTAATTGTTTGCGTTGGCTGATGGTGTTCCTGGGAAAAAGAAGGATGAGCTCATATCAAATAGGAGATTTGGAATTATACATATGGACATCTGATCTGAGAAGGCCATATATCTCTTTTGTGCCCAGCTCCCTGTCAGCATTGCACTTCCAGGAGAATCAAACTGGAATGCAACATTTAGTCAACCGATTCAGGCCTGTTCTAACTCCAGAGAGGCCAAAAGACTTGACTAGATCAATTATATGTCTTCAAGCACTACAGTTTCTCATTGGTCATTGTCCACTAAGGTAACAACTGTTTTATATAACTTTTAAAACTCTTGAAGGGTATGAAGGAGAGCATACGTGTTTACATCCCTTGCAACAGAAAAAATAGGTTTCATTCAAGCTTGTTGCAGGAAATGCTAATGAGAAGTTTATTAACTAATGAGAGGATTACTAACACTGAATGTAGAAGATGGGAGGGAAATCCTGTAATGCTTTAAAACAAAAGCACAATAGTCAAGAACACTTTAGAATGAGAAGCATGAAGTAGAAAATGCAGAATGTAACTTTACAAGAGGTCATTCAAACACAGAGTTTACAAAAGGACTAAGTGCCCCCTTGCAAGCTAAAAACCCAGTACTGGAATTAGAAAAGAAAAAAAACAGACAGGAACATGCTGTTACTAAGATAAGGCAACAGAAAACTCAGAATAAGTTAATGTCAATAGGATTAGGGTGAGAGAGATACAAATGCATCTGGAAGAAAAGAAATCTTTGTGAGAAAGAAAGTCCATTAATGAGAAAAGGGGACTGAAAGCCATGTTGGCTGCAGAATGACCAAGTTGCTCACATGCAGTCCTAGCACACACACAAAAGAAGAATTATGTTTTAATATCTAGGTAGTAATGTCAATCTTGCAAATGTAAAACAACAGGAAAAAACAGGTACAGAAATAACTTAAGCATTGAATTAGGTAGAGACCAGCAGGCCTGGATTGCATGTAGCCCCAAGATCTTAAGGAAATTAGCTAACAAATATATTACTTCACTTGCAGAATTTTTTTAAAGCATGAAAAAAAACCTAAGGAATCACCAAATGGTTTGAAAATAGCAAGTGAAATACTAAGTAGTTGAGAGAGCAAGGAGAATGATGCTGATGATTACCACTTGGTAAATCAAATGTTGCAAATTCCAAGTAAAATGGTATCAACTAGGAGTAAAAACAAATAACCTGTTGGATAGGACTAATTATGACTCATGAATTATGGAAAATACGAGTATAGAAATAGTGCCAGACAAAATACTTTCAATTACTCCAGCCAGGTGAAACAACAGATGTGAGCTGTAAATGAAATATCAGTTTAGTATGTTTCAAAGCCTGTATTGCAGAAATTAAGTTGTCTAGTTGTCTAACCTGAGTGTTGTCAGTGATTCTGACGCAGGCTGGATGCAATATTAAACAGTGAAATAAGTTGGGGGAGGGAAGTATTTAGTGTTCTCTGATCTGGTTTTCCAACAATCTGGGAAAGCTAAAAATACAATGAATTTGCAGATGATAATAAATTAGGAGAAATGGCAAATACCATTAAGGTATGGAAAGTACTACAAAAACAGATCACGTTTGTTCTGTGTTGCCCATGTTTGGATATAGTGATTTCTTGCAACTCTTTTCTTCTTCATGGTTGCTGAATTGTGTTGTGATCAAAACAGACCAATCACACTGGAAAATACTTTCTTAAGGTTAATATAGTTTTATGTGACTTCTAAATGCAAGGAGTCAACAGCATCATTAAACTGGGTAGTTCTACAGATTCCCAGAAAGTGTTCCGCAAGTCACACATTAACAGCTCCAGAGAAACTATAAACTGATGCGCAGGGATGAAATGAGCCATGGGAGCGGATTAAATCTTGGAAATTATTATGTAGATTCACTTTCTACAGTTGTCTGTGGTAGAAGACTCTGTTGCATGTAGAGATAACAGTGCTGTCAAGAACCAAAGAAGCAGTTTTAGACAATGTGATGCTGTAGAGTTCTGGGATTAGAAGTAGGCTGTTGGTCCCAACAGACAATGTAAAGCATGAGTCTTAGGTGTGTTTGAAGAGTAAACTAAGATTACAAGTTTTCTTCCACGCTTCAGTTCAGTTTGATTCTTAAATCCTGATTTCTATTGTTCAGTATGGAGGCAAGAGAAAACCAAACATGAGGAGAGATCCTGCAGCCAGAGTCTTGAGAATCATTGCTGAGATTGTTCCTAAGAAATTGTGGTCCCAAGAGACAAATTAGGAACATGTCCATCCTGGCTGTCGTGTAGTTTTTGAATGCATATGCATCTGGCGTATATGTATCAGTACTCCTGCTGTACTCCTGCTCCTCCAGAGCAGAGGAGAACCTGGACAAAAAGCTAAAGAGGGCAGTGTGAACTGGTATTTCAGAATTGTAGAATGTTCTTACTTCAGTATTTAGAAGCGTTCCTCTGCAGGGCTGATGAGAACTAGGAGAAATTTCAGTTCTGGAGCAGACCACCTCTTCTGCTTGAATAAGTCCCTTATTCAATGTTTTGTACCAGTCATGGATTTTCAGGCTTCTAAATGTTAAGGTGAATAAAATCTCCCTTTTCTGTACAAAAGCGCTCTCTGCTATTTTTCTTTGCTGCAGCAGTGATGAGTAGCAGAATCTTGAAATGCTTAAATAATAAAGTGCAGGCATTTAACTGTGTGAGTAATTAAACAGTGGCACAATTTACTCACTGGTGGTTAATTGTCCTAAAAGTCTGTAAATTGAGGACAGCTATTTTTGTTAGAGAGATAGCCTAGTTCATACAGCATAACTTATAATGTGTGCTTGGTAAGAGATCAGAATAGATGGATCACAGGGGTTCCTTTGAGATTGATAAGCTGAGATCAGTCAGTTGCACAGAAGGGAAAGTGTGAGCTTTCTTGCTTGGGACGCTTGTAATTGGACTGAATGAGGCACTATGAAAAGGGAAGTGTTGAATTAGCCCCTGAGGGAGCTGAGTAATATGACCTCATAGGACTTCCCTTTCGTCATGTGCAACTAGCACAGTCTAAAGTAGTGGCATAATGAGTTACTTTGGCTGTCAGGGAACTGGGGGACCAATGTCTCCAAAGTTATTAATCAACTGAACAGGCATTGTGAGCACTAGCAGATCATGATTCCAACCTGCCTCAGCTGTGGTGTGGAGGGCTGTAGTTGTCTTTGCCAGTTCAGTCCTTAGTCTCTGCTGAGGCTCGGGATAACAGAGCCTAAGGTATAAATTCCCACAGTTTGTGGTCTGTGTGTGTCTGTCCGTTGAAACTGAGACCTCAGTTGATTTTTTTCATATCCATTGGAGATAAAAAATTATTTATTATTTTGGTCATTGTCAGGATGCAACTGGATTGAAACCTGCAATCCTGTTACGAAATGCCGGGAGAACGGTGTACAGCTCCCAGGAGTAAAGGAGAAGGGAGAAACTAGACTCTTGTATAACTGGAAATAATGACTGGCAGACTTGTCTGATACAGCCCAGTAGTAATTTGGCTACACAGACAGAACTCTTTGTGCAGTAAATGAAGGTTTTAATGAATCACATGTAACCAGTCAAGGCTCCTGCTTTTCAAAGTGTCTGCAGATATTAAAATGCAGAGATACCTCTCTGTTTTGGTTGCCATCCATTCACAAGAACGTGCTGTACATAGTGTTTCGTTTAGCAAGTTTATCCAGCCCTTTTAGAGGTGAAGGCTAAACTTGTTTTTTGTTTTCCCCCTTATCCACTTCAAACATCATTAGTCTGAGTAGGCAGTAAATATGTCATCTTGCTTTGGCAGCAATTAGGCTAAACCAAACTGCAAGCTTTGCCTATTAGCCCTAGATTAATTCAATCCAAGTTGTTTTCATCAAATGCTGCAGATTACAGGGGTGGGAATCTGGGTCCAGCCTCGTGGGAGCTGTCCAGTGATTAAAGTAAATCCGTGGTTACAGGCTTGGCTGTCCACTAGCACAAAATGTGAATTTCATGGAACATGACGGCACCATGAGAACTTGCCAGACATATTTTTTTCTTTGACCGCTCCACATACTTGTTCGCTTCCCTCCACAGCTGCCACATAAAGTTGGCTGTACCTGTGTGCTTTCTTCCTGTGGTAAGATGCATCTGTGTGAGTACTCTGGGAGAGGCACCTGGCCTGTTAGCTGTGCGGATCTTCAGAAATGGACAAACCTTCTGTCCAGCGTGCAGCATTTTCAGCTAAATGACATGAGTGTAATTTGGAGCTGCAGCGGCTCAGACATAGATGATTTCAGTTAAGAAATGACAGCCACACAAGGGTGTTGGTCAGTTGGTGACACTGTTGGTCAGAGATAACAGAGAACGGATTTTCCTGATTTTTTTCCACAGGGCTAAAAAGAAAGACTTTGCTTCCCACCTCCCCACTTTGAATGGAAACACTTGATAACAAGCCTGTGACTCCATGAGGCGTGGTGGTAATATGAGAAATCACTTGGACCACACACACCCTTCACAAGAGCCTGTGGCCTACTTAGGCTTTCACGGCTGCAAAGACTGGAACAGTCTCAAACTTGCCATTAGCTCCTTTTTTCCTCTTCCCCACAGAGTAATGTAGCAGGCTAGTTGAAAAGTCTAGAAAGTTTTTCACTTTCTAGACACTTGGAGCTGAATAGCCCTTTTTCACTTACGGAAGTGATATGTTTGTGCTAAATGGTAAATTGAGCTGTTGGTGATTTGGAGAACTGGATGGCTAAAGAAGAGGAAAAAAGGGGATGGAGTCTTGCTCTGGTTTCCTGAATCCAATCAGTGCATTTCAGGAGTGGCCAAAAGTCAGTGCCCTTGGACTGTTTGGCTGGCCTCCGTCCAGTTTCCACCAACGCAGCTGGCACCAACTGGTCCCCTGGTTACTGTTCTCATTGGCAAGGCCATGGGTTAGCTGGGCTGAGGACACTTTACTTCCATTTTAACCATAGATGACCTCTCAGGAGCTTGCTGCTAGTTGCTCAGCTGTGCTTTTCTTGTTCTTTGGATATAACATCACTCGCTATGGTGGTTGATGTCATTTTGTGTCAGTGACAAGTTGCCTAACCTGCCATGTTTTCAAAGGAGCTGGATCTGAAAATCAGTCTGAACACATTCATTGTAGACAAGTGGAGGTAGAAAGGAAACCAGAGAAGGGAAGAGGGAAATTGTGCGTCATGATAATAGTAGTGAGGGTGGGATTGAAGGCGGGGAGGGGGAAGGACAAAAACAAACCACAAAAACCCAAAACAAACAAAAAACCTCTAAATTTTGACTGCAACGCTTGTATGACAGCATCTGTCAGAACTGGTCATTACCAGAAAGCCATACTGAATTCCAGCAGGCCCCTTCAGGGCTGAGCTGGTCTTGTGCAGTGGGATGGATGTATAATTCCTAGATAGCTAGGTTTTCTGAATGTTCATTTTATATCCACTTGTGATTTTTTGCTTTTGCAAGGGCAGTAAATGAAGCTAGGAATGCTCCAGGGAGCTCTTTGAAAAAGAGCAAAGATAGGGGGATGGGAGCAGGTCTGCGAATCTGTGAACAACAGCCAGAATCAGGATCACACAATGTGAAAAGCAACAAGCACTCTTTGTTCTCGTCTGTTGCCGTAGACATGGGGACACGGGGGTTGTGAAGTGCTGATGTACCTGGTTTGAATTCTCGTTCTGTCGGGGTGCTCGCTGGCCGGTCCCTTCCAGCCTGCCAACAGCCTCCGTGTCGTCCAGCTACCTCAACTATGAACATGTTTATAACAGCCGTGGAGAAGTAAACTCTCAACTAGCAACAAGTCTATCAACAGAAGGGGAAACAACAAGCAGAGAGTCTCCAGAGGCCCTTTGCGCCAACTTATACTGACGTCAGCATGTCAAGGGGACCTGCCTATATTGGCCTGAGGGGTACATTTGCAGTGGTGCTGTGTGGAAATGGAGAGCCATGTATTTAGATACTGGGCTGTTGTACTGTGTACAGTTAATAGGACACTCGTGCAACAGCTGTTGCTGCTGTGTTTAAAAATTTGTCATTCCAGCTCTGTGATACTATCTGATCCTAGAGATCCCTTTAATTTTGTTTTTGTTAAGAGTGCTTTACATTTCTAGAGCTCTTAATTGGAAAGGTCAACAGCAGTGTAATCTTAATGATTCTTGTATCACGGATGAACCCTCGGCATGCTCCGAGTGCTCCTTCCATGC
This sequence comes from Fulmarus glacialis, assembly GCF_000690835.1. Lineage (NCBI taxonomy): Eukaryota > Metazoa > Chordata > Aves > Procellariiformes > Procellariidae > Fulmarus > Fulmarus glacialis. The sequence continues at coordinate 32,196 of NW_009227934.1, read as the reverse complement.
AGCATGGCTGTAACAGCCCCACCTCATACACGCACAGTCGAAGGAATGAAGGCACCAATTTATCCTAGTAGGTCTTTCTCATCAGCACACGTTCTTTTCTTACAAAAAGCTTCTTCATGCGAGATCTTGGACCATTTCCCTGCTCCCCAGCCCTCCAGAGAGACATGAGGGAAGTTCCACCATGGGAAACTGGATAAAAGTTTGAGGAGTAGATAGTAGAGAACAATCCTGCTCTGAGGGAACAAGGAGGGGGCCAAAGGTGATCTAACATATCTGTGACCTTTAGGATAGCAGCTGTGATGGCATTTCAAGTTGTGTAAACACTGTCCATCTGTAGGTCTTGTGTAACTGTGCCTGAGTACCTAGGACACATTATCTTAGCCAGAATCTTGGAGCAAGTGACAGTGAAGTAGCAGGGATTGCAGCTGACATCATGTGTTTACACTAGTGAAGTCAGGGGAAGACTCAGACCATCTGAGTGACCTTACTGAGCTAAGCTGGCAGGCGGAGTGATGGCAAGCAAAAGCCACTTCTTGTCAGGCTGCAGCCAAAATGCGTAGGAAGGAATCATTGTTTTGTTTTGCTTTGTTTTGAGTTCTGTACACAGCGCGAGGGTCAGCACAACACCTAAGAATCACAGCAGTTAAAGTAGCTGTACCACTGATGGTTTTGCCTTTCTCTTGCTCTCTCAGGATGTCTTGCTGCTGAGCCAGTTTATCCGTTCTGATGGAGGGATGCTGCCACGAAGGATCACAGGCCTCTGTTTGGAGGAGCACAAGAAGATTGCTGTCTGTGTGCAGATGGCTCACCGTGCAGGTACCTAGCCTCCTCCTAAGACAACCCCTTACTGTGGGGTACCCATAGAACCCCTTGAGAAGTGTCTCCCACCCAACTAGTATAGCTCAGTGAGATGTCATTGTCCAGTGACCCAGCAAACTCGTTATGGTCCAAGTGCTGGGACAGGATGATGGACCAGAGACTACTTGTTTGCTTTCTATGTGTCTTGGCTTCTGCCTTGGCAGCAGACGTTTATCCCTGTAGATCAGTCTACAGTTGCAGAAAGATCTGGGAAGTGGTTCAGTCTCTAGTAACTAATGATTAAATACCAGCTTCTGAAATTACTTGATTTAGCAAAAGCTTGACCTACTCTGTTAATAACATGCACCTGTCTACCATCTGCCGTGTGAAGGCTTTTTTGCTTTACCCTGAGTGGGACTGAGGTTGACACAGTCAGAGTGTTGTGCTGATCTTTATGCCTGGAACCTGAGTTATATCCAAGTTAAATGGACTGAGAATTTTAATAATCAGATTTTCATCCTGGAGATGGAATCTGATTGGACACCAGTGCCCTATGCCCTCTCAAAAAGCCTCTTCAATGAGCCCAAGTGGCTGTGTCTTTGGTGTGTATTTCCTCTCTATACCCAGCAGAACCTCCTATCTTGTCTTTGGCTGGGGTGCAGGTTCAGCAATGACTAAAGATAAAATACCCTTTCTACTATACTTGAGTTGAGTTTTTGCTGTGCTGTCCCAGTAGGGATCTGGATTGCCTGGATTACGAGGTGTAATGTAACTTCTGGATGCTATAGAGGCAAGGAGGCACTGCAAAATATTCTCACGCCTTTCTTTTTCTGTTTCAGGTTTGTTGCCAAACCACAGGCCTCCACTTCCTGAAGGGCATATTCCCAAAAAACCCAAGCTCAACAGGTGAATAGTCTTGTCTTTCCACATCTCTTTTTTTCAGGAAGAGATTGGAAGAGGAAAAGCAGTTCCTTACAACTGGGTAAATCATGCCTCAGGCAACAGGGCTCATAAAGAGTACTCATAGCATTTTGGAGAAGGATGGGCTGTCACGATATTCTCTTGTCAGTCTTCTAAGGACAAACCACATCTTATTCAAACCATTTATCCACAGAGGATTAAAACTGCCACGCATGTTAGTTTGCCCTCCCTTCCTCATCACTAACACTCAGTAGGGCAGTCACAGGAGGATGCCACAGAGATGGAGTCGCAGCATCACAGAGTAGTTGAGGTTGGAAGGGGCCTTTGGAGATCGTCTAGTCCAAGCCCCCTGCTCAAGCAGGGTCACCTAGAGCAGGTTACTCAGGACTATGTCCAGCCAGGTTTTGAATATCTCCAAGGATGGACCTTCCACAATATCTCTGGGCAGCTTGTTCCAAAGAACCACCCTCATAGTGAGACAGTGTTTTCTTATGTTCAGACAGAATTTCTTGTGTTTCAATTTGTGCCCATTGCCTCTTGTCCTGTCACTGGGCACCACTGGTAAGAGCCTGGCCCCGTCTTCTTTACTCCCTCCCTTCAGGTATTTATAAACATTGGTAAGACCCCCCTGAGCCTTCTTTTCTCCAGGCTGAGGAGTCCCTTCTCTCCTAGGCTTTTGGTGCCTGGCCTCCAACAGCAGGAGGGTGCCGAGGAGGGGTACTAGCAGTGAGTGGGGGGCTGAGCAGCCAGCAAGGGCCCATCACAAGCCTGTTCCCCTCTGCCCCATCCCTGTTTCCCCCAGTCAGCGATTTACCCTCCGCCTGCCCTTCCTGTGCAACAGGCTCTCTTCCCCCTCCCCAGCCTGAATGGCCCCTGGCCTTTGGTGGGCAAAGGGGAAGCCTGCGGCCGCCTCCTGTGCTGTGCTGGGCACTTGGAGGTGCTAATCCCCTGTTTATGACCTCACACTCTGTTTCCATGGGGATGTCAGAGCGGTTTATGAACCTCGCATTAGCAAGCATGGGGTTACCAGAGGCCATGGGGCTGTTGCTGGGAGAGCTTAGGCTGCAGGGCTGGGGGCAGCCAGAGACTCCTGCATTTCAGGTCTGACTCTCTGCAGCAGAGATTTGAAGCAAGCTCTTGGAAATGTCCTGTGGATACTGGCAGGCTGCACACTGGGTATCAGTGAGGATCAAATTAGAGGACTCTACGTTTGATGCAGCCCTGTAGCCATCAGATACTTCGACTCTGAAAACTACTTCTTTCCTGTGCCCTACAAGTCTTTGGGATTCTTTAGTAGCTGTGTCTATCTAGCAGCTATGGGGTGGAGCACATTATCTAGTTAGCATTCACATAGCAACCCCGCATAGCAGGTTGAGACAGGAAATGGTAAATCCTGTATCTTGCTGGAATCACACCAGGACTCCAGATCTAATGCCTCGACTCTTATAAATTGTTCCATAGACTTTTAGTGAGAACGAAGAATGGATACCTCCGGATACATTCTATATGCAAGTAGGTGTGCTACATCTCTAAAATTAAGAGATTTAAATTGGAGATTAGTATCCAAGCCCTCCCTATTGCATTGCTAGTCCCTCCCTACACCACCCTTGTTTTTTTCCTCCCAGCAAGGGAACGTAGCAAGCAGGGTGGAAGCAGAGTTTAGAAAAAGAGAGCAGAGCTGTTGCTGAGGAGATGGAACAGCATTGAAATAGGCAGGCTTTGGGGTCTGGGTGGAGACAAGAGAATAGGATCAAGAAACTGGATTGAAAGTTTCAGTGGTGGGGCTGGAAGGAACCAAGTGAGTCCCAGAGCCAGCATAAGACTGCAGGGGTACTTTAGGAGTGCTCCCTTGGTCCCTCACAATATTGTCTCCTCAGCCTGCTGGAAGGGGAAAGCTCTGCATGTTGGAGCCTTGCAAAATCTTGGCCATTGCGGTTCTGTGAGAGTTTTGACTGTGTGTACCCCCACCTGCGCTTCCTGCGTTGCTTGCTGGAGCAGTAGATGGCACTACATAAGGCATGAGGTATAAATTGCTTCCTTCCTCTAGCCTGAAAGGAGGACTGAAGGGTACCCACATGCTGAAGACATTCAGCCACTACTTATTTTGGGAATGAAGCCAGAGCTATTACCACATTTCCCACATAAATGACTTTTCCAAGCTTACCTTATCTTTGCCTCTGTACTTGTTTCTAAAGCTTTCTGTAAGTCTGTAGTTATTTGGGAAGCACTCAACCACTGGTGCTGCCAAATGCAAGTGAGCTGGCAGGGGAGGACAGGGGCAGAATTGGGCTGGGACTTTTGAGTGGAACAAGCTGCCTTGTTCAGTGCCATGAGAACATGACCAGGTCATCCTCTAATCCTGTCTGGTGTAATATCAGGGCTGTGCACCTAACATAGCCTGTACTTTCACTGCGTTTGTGTCTGCTGGGTTTTTAAGTGTCAGTCCATAATGTACAGAGATCCTATCATAGCAGGCAGTACATTGCACAGTTAAGTGATGTATTTTCCAAATCCTTGACCTTCAGCTCTTCTTGAGATCACTGTATTGCCTGTTATAGTCGTCTTCACCTCTCTGCTTAAATAAGTGGTAACAGTGCCTTTTTGCACTGCTGCTGTAGCCCTGGGAATGCCAATGAGGAGAAACTGAGGTGCCCCATAATACACTTGGGCCCCTTGTTAAAGCTCTTCCAAGACAGGAACACAAGTAATGTACATTCCTTAACATCAGTTTAACCAGCCCTTGTGCTCTCCAGCTCTGCCTGCAGTGATGGCTTTTTCCGTGCTTTACCAGTGGGTCTACTCTGACTGTTGTGTTGAAATATGCTCTTCTGCACCCCATCCCCTCCAAAATAACACTCACCAGCCACACTTCAGGAGCAGACTGAAGTGCCCATGTTGTAGATGCTGGAGCTATTGAATTGCCACCAGCTGCTTGAGGGACTTTTAACCTGATCTGTGAAGGAACCAGGGATCCTGGCACAGCAGCTTGCCCATTGCTGTGCACTGATGCTTGCAAAGCTGAAAGAGGCATCACTTGCTTGGCTCTGCAGCAGTCTGGTCCTCCTTGGTCAAAAGAAAGTAGTCATGGGGAAACAAGCCAGCAAACAAAGACGAGACAAACTTGTGTCAGGGCTGCAAACTGAGATGGATAGTTCTCACAGGTGGGCTAGTAGTATCCAGTATACTGAGAATTTAGTCCATTCCCAGTCACATGTACTCCATTCCTGCAGTCTCTCCCCCTCGCTCATCTGCACTTATTCTCTTGCCATCAGGAGCTTGCACTGCACATGGAAGAAAGCCTTGCATATGGAAGACAGTTCCTGCTATACTGTTTTAAAATAGGAAGATTCAAGATGAAAAGAATAGACAGAGCACCATAGAGGCATATAGTCTGTCTCAAGACTGTTACAATAAGCTTTGCCTTGCTGAAGGACAGCATTTCTCTGAGTCTTATCTGTACTTCTGTGTGCTCACCCCTTCTGCCCTAAAATTCTTCTCATTGCCCCCCGTAAGCAGTCTGTTGTCTACTCTTCACTCTGAATTGAGAAATCTTTCACTTTTTTAAAGGAGGGGCTTCTAAGAAGTCATTGTCTACTCCAGATATTACCCCAGATACTTCTGTGAGAATTCCTACCACCTGGGGACAGAAAATCTTATGCTGAGCTGAAAAGTGTTTTGCTGATGGAAGAGCTCTTGACATTAGACTATACCATCAGCTGCTAGAGTGACAGGACCAAGATGAAAGCCCAAGATAACCTTAGGGACTGATTTTATTCACACCACCTGAGATTGAAGGAGATTCATTGTGGGGAGTGTAACTTGAAGTGGGAGTCAGAGCTCAGCACCTCTACCATAATACAGACTTGAGCATTCACTTTCTGCATGTAGACTCTGTGGATGTTCCATAGACTCAGAGCAGCAACCCCTGCCTGGCAGAAGTCTGGCAGATTACTTCATTTGGATGAGCAATCCCTTTCATTTCTCTCCAGTCTTGCAAAGTTCTGGTTGACGTTCCCTTTGGCCAGGCTTCTTCCAAGGTTGTGTCAGTATTTTTGAAAGCAGCTTCATCTGCTGCCGAAAGAGGGACAAACCAGCCTGATGAAAAACTGCTTTGTCTCTGCTCTTTGCCCCTGAGATGATGTACAGGCCAGCTGCATAGGAGGAGCTCTATGGCTCCTGGGCAAAGGTGCTAAGGAAGTACATAAAGAAGGGCTGAGCATTGTTAATGTATATTTTTGAGAGCACCAGAAAAGCTGCTCCTCAGCTTTTCCTTGGCTGCACTTGTGGCTATCTTGGCCAGAATGTTTGGCCTATGTCACGGTCACCCTGTTTAAAGTGAGCCTGCTTCAAATACAAAGTGTCTGGCATGCACTGGCTATCACCTAGCTGAGATTAAAATGTAACATGCCACCGTATGGAATTGTCAGCAAACTATCTTATTTTAACAAAGGTCAAGGGTACTGCCCTGCCGTCGATCTAGTGATATGAAGTGTGGATTTATCATCCAGAATGCCTCTGCCTGCTCTGCCCCTCCAGAAGGTGCTCTTGCGGTGCTTACTCAATTATGTTTTCCAAAAAGCAGAATCCCTGCTCTATTTTCTGAAGTGGTTTTATTGTCTCCATTGTACAAACTTCAGACATTCCCTCCTACATGCCCCAGATTTCTCTGCAGAGAGGTAAGAATTTCCTTGCTTTGCACTGGGTCACTTGGCAGCTGGCCTCCCCCTACCACCCTATCTCCTGATCCTGTTTCTACTACTGGAATGCAAGAGGAAGAACAGAATGCTTTGGGAAGTAGTGGCCTGCAGATCCCGCCTTGTTCTTGGTCATCCAACTGTCTAGCACAGTATGGGATCACCCATCCAGGATGTAATGGAATGTAGAGGAGGAGATTGGGAACTGCAGAAGAAGGTATAATGTGAAAGTGAAATGTCAATTTGAGCCAAGCTGTGTGGTCCTGGGGGTGGTAGGTGAGTACACCTTATGGTCAGAATTCAACTGGTGAGCGTTCCACAGCTCTCGCTTCTACCCCCTGCAGTTGGGACACTGACCAGGTGAGACTTACCATGATATTTCTCATTTCTTGGACTTTAGTTCTTTGCCTTTTTGCTTTCTGCCTGATTTGTTTTTGACAGCGATAGCTCATGAATGTTATCATTTAACTGCTTTACTAGCTATGGGTGCTTTTGAAGAAATATGGCCATTGGAGTATCCACATCATCCATAAACTTTTGAGTCTACTGTTATCCCCTTCTCTTCCGTATCATTTGCCTGCAGAACTTGGACATGGAAAACCAATGAAGTTTACCCCCCGTCAATGCAGAATTACTCCCTACAGTTCATTTTCTCATGTTTGGTGCAGTCTGGGGCTTTCACTGTTTCCAAGGAATGGTTCCACAAGCAAATTTGTCTTGCAGCCAAGGATTGTTCCCTCATCCTCAGCCTGAATTCTCCCTTTCATAACTTCCTGCTGTTATTTCTGCGTCCATTTGTGCTCCAGCCTGGCATGTTCCAGTTAAGTGCTGCAGAAACAAAATATTTTCACTAGCCCATGAGGCCAAGGAAATTCTCAGGGATTTCATCAGCACCGTGCAGAGTGACAGACTGTTCTTATAGTCCAAATTCATGTGTGTGCAGGCCACAACACACCAGAACCATTTGGGAAATTGTCAAGCACAGCTGCAGGTCAAAATTCTATGCTTGCTTTCAGGAATGGAAACCTAAATAGCTCAGCAGTTTTCTTTCCAGCATGGAAGTTGTCACATGGATATTGTGGGCTGACACTCTATCCAGAACAGTCACTGAGTTCAGGCCAGCACCTAGATGCTCTCTTAATGTGAATATAGCACTCATTTTCTTCTGGCAGGTCCAAGGTTAAAGCACAACACTGTGATGTTGTTCCCCTTCCAAAAGGACTAAGGGATGTCACATGTTCCCTGAGCCTGGGCTGTCAGCAAGAGGTGCTGTAGATTATGGAGTACTTGATTTTAAGTGCTCAGCTGCCACTCCATTTTCAGCTCCCTACTGGAAGAACAGAACTTGGCACAGATAATATCTAAGTCAGTTTCTTCTCCATCACCTGAACTGAAGAAGTTGCTATGTGTTAGGAAAGAGGCAGGTTCCATATGAGCTCCTCATGAATTACAAAGTTCTCAGGCTCTGTGAACACCTCTTGTCCCTGGGAGCAGAATCTGGTTTCACTGCTATCAGCATTTCACTCCAGCAGCATGTGGTTTCTCTCATCTGCATGGAAACTGTGCTGTGCATAGCATGTGAACTCAAAAGCAAAGAGCCAGAGCGGCTGCAGGTGAGCAAAGCCAAGAGGTGTCATGGAAAGGGATGTGGCAGGGAGGAGGCAATCTTGCCAGCACTTTGATCGAGTGCTTCCTGCAGTCTGTAGCCCTCTGCCTTCTGCTCTTAATGCAAACAAAAGCCAGATTGAAAAAGTTCAGTGAGGGTTCAGAAGTTCAGCCTTGAACTGCACCAACATGGCCTTTGCTTGGGCTGCCTGCTGGACTGCAGTTGCCCCATGGGTAGGTCATTTCCCTTACCCAGCACATGGAAGCCCTGTGCCTACTCCTAGGCGTTAAGTGGTAGCCTCCGAGTGGGAAGGCTTTGGGGCCCTCCTGCTCACTGAATAAAATCCGTGGAAACGGACTTCCACGTGCCACAGAGATTTTAGGCAATTGTAATGACTGCAGGTGACTAACCACAGTTGTTTCCATCCTGTTTATATCTTGCCTTTTCCCATCGGGGAAATCCCACCAGGATTCCCATCACGCTTTATCCAAACTACTCATTTGTGCAGCTGGAGTCTAAGGATTCTGGTTGTTGACCAAGATCCTACCGTACTGAAGGGGGCAAGCTGAGCCTCAAGGTGAGTTGCCAGCCCCCGAGACTGGCAGTTCTGTCCCCCTTTGTCCAGAGAGAGAGCTCTGCACACTGAGATAACAGGTTAGGAGACTGTGGACCAGCTGCATTTGGCATCCACATGGAGGCTCTGTCCTGACAACCCTCAGCTGGTTGAGAAAATTCAGACCATCTGCCAGTGTGTGTTTGTAGGTTATTGTAAAAACTCCCCAAGACAAACCATGTCGTTGGATACAATGGAAAGTTGGGTGACTTGGCTAGAAAAGGGGGTACACTACCTTACATGCACAGCAGAGTTTGCAGAAGAGTCCTGTGTGCTGGGCTTTGAAGCTCTCATGTGTGAGTTCTGTGGATTGTTTTTACTCTCAGCAAAAAAAAAAATCTGTCTGTGAAACAGTAGGAACTGGAGTTAGTCAAAGAGGAAAAGGAACTTTGTAGACTGACTGCTCCCAGGCATCAGGCTTTTGCCACTGCTGAAAAAAAAAAAAAAAAAAGAGGCAGCAAACAAAATAGGACAAGTTTGAGTTCGGGACAAAGCAAGTATTAAAAGCGCTAAAAGCAAATGTGCTCCAGGAAGGGAAAGCGTCCAAATGTCTGTTTCAGCTAACAATGAAAAGCCCCAGCCTGCAGTCCCCAAAGGAAGCCAAAAGCCTGGACCAGAGGGCTGGATTAGACCTGCTCAAAAGAGAAACAACAAAAGCTTTAAAATCAGGCCATTACTAAATCCTCCTTCCTATGCAGAATTGGGGTGTGCACTTCCAGCCCCCACACAGAAACAGAGGGATTTCTTAAAAAGCCACTGTCTGTCTAAACCTGCACACAGCATTGATGCGTATCTCACATTCACACATACACTTCTCTCCCAGTGAGATCATTTATTATCACGGGAGCACTTTCCCGTAAGCGTATGGACACATGACCAGAACTGCACTTGGCACACTGATGCAGTAAAACAATTTGGGATTTTTTTCCTCCTTCGCTATAAGTGCAGTCTTGCGATATCAAAACTTGCACTACAGACCTCCCCCTGCAGCAAGGGGAATGTGAAAAGAAAGACCTAGCCCCACGTGCCCATCAAATACCCCTACAGCTTCTTCTGCCTTGCCATGGTTCTTTGCCAGATTCCGAACTGGGGACCTGTGTTTGGACTCTCTGAACTCCGCTTGCATGTGAAATTAGAGACAGGAGAGTCTCTCTTACTTCCTGTCCTGATGTTGTTATGTAAGGGATTCCACTAATGCACTAGCATAACATTAAAGGTCAAAAGGGACTAATTTAATGCACGCATAGGAGAACAAGTGGCTGGATCTTGCTCTACACTGTCTCCCAAATCCCTCCTGCTGTTGCTTCTAGGTGTCTTAACTATATAAACTCTTCAAAGCAAAAGCAAAGCATTTTGGAAGTGGCTCCATTTCAGTGGCAGGAACCTCCAGATGCAATTAATTTTTCAATTTGTGCTGTTCAGGATTGCTGAAGAAGAGAAGTGCTAGGAAAATGGGCTGCTGTTATACAGTCTGTAGCTGCCTGGCATAGCAAGCTTTCTTTATAGTTCTCAGGAATGTGCCAAATGTCTTCAAACAAATGCATTACATGGTCTCTGTCCAAAGTTCTTAATATCTCAAGTTTGCACAATGCAAATAAAAGGTAACAAAGCTGTTTGGGGAGAGGATGACTGATTGAGGTTACATTAAGACCATGGGATTACTCAACGGAGGCATGCAAACATCGCTGGACAAAGTTTATCAGTCTGTTCCAAATTCTAATTTGTTGGAGCATTGTTTGTGCAGATTATGCTAGGCTTTTACTTTGGATCTTTATTGTCTGAAAAGACTCCTCTTTCTCTAAGGACCTCTATTCCCCTCTCTACTGGTAGCAAAAGATTTAAAGCCTAACAAAACTCCAGGCCACCCAGCCACAGGGTAAGATTTCCAGTAACTGATTCTAGATCTGAAATCCCCCGCCTGTTTGCAAAGCCAAGTCTAAAACTTCAAATGGTAAAAAGCAGAGGATATTTGCCAGATGTTGGTCTTCACAGAGATTTGTAGTTGTGAAGATAATTCCATTCTAGTACCTCTTACATTGTAGGTTCTGACTTTGCACCAGCAAGCTGCAATGGTATTGTACAGAGAATACTAAAGCAAATTTGGACATATGAAAATACAAGACTAGGCCAGAAACCCATCCCATGCAGAAGAAATAACCGATTATCCTCTGAAAGTAAACGAATCCCTTTTTAGAGACTTTATTTCTCATGGAGTTTAGCCTTTGTAATTAGTTTACCTTATTGAAGCCAGCTATTGAAATAACACCTCCCATAGAGGCTGGACACATTCAGTCTTGGAATTAGTTGCAATGAAGGATTTGGCACTCCAGTTTCGCTACAGGTGGACAACTTGCCAGCAGCCTGGAGACTACACCTGATTTGTTTTGTGACACTGGAAGTCAAGCAGGTGCCAGTGGGTTCAGTACAGAGATGCAGCTTAGAAGTTCCAAAACAAACAAAAATTCCTTTTCAGTGGTCCCTTCTGAATTGAGGGAGCTCTGCTCACCATTATTCCTTTTAATAAAGAGGCATGTGGGGAGGCAAAGTCTACAGTGACTGCTCCTGCTTCAGCTGGAACCTTTTCTCAGTGATCAGTCTCAAACTGAAATGTGTTTGTGTTATTTTGACAGGTATCTGACCCGCTGGTCCATCAGATCTGCAAAGCCCATCTGGAAGAGGGGCCCTAAGTGGTGCAAAAAACCCATGCCAGTCGGACACCCTTTGCTGAAGGATAATGTCAAATATACACACAAGCCTCTCTATTTAAACCACTAGTGGCCAGAACTGGCATAGTCAGTAAGCACAGCTGTTTTCCACTGTTCTGCTTTTTTGGCAAGTTTGTCAGTATCTCCAATTTTCTTATTCCAAAACTGTCATTAGTACTTTATATTGCCTCCAATGAATGAGCTGTGATCTGCTCCTCTAGGAGAATGCAACTTCAGCAAAGTTCAGAATGATTTGGAGAAAGCAGGGGGCAAAGACTTTTACCTCAAAGCCAGAAAGGATCTGAAGGCTTTTGTTTCATTATGGTCCACGACTGGGTTTGGAAAAGGATGTTTCCTTCTTTTTCCAGCAGTGAATGGTGATTCCCCATTAATGTGTGTTTCAACTCAGATTTGCCTCATTTGGGCTTTTGTACCTGTGATACTGATTGAAGAAAAAGACTCCTGCAGCACTATGTTTCCTTGGCAGTAACAGAAATTGTTAATGACTACTGAAATTAATTTTTTTTGTAATCTACTACACATAATTTGCAGCAGAACACCTGTGGCAGTGGCGGTCAGGCGTGTGTGTGTATTACATGTCCCCTTAAGGATTCCTGGCTTGTGCTTCACTCTTGGATCTAGCAAATACAGAATGTTGACACCCTTGATGACTTGGCCTGGTTTTTTCCCCTTGCAAATACATTTGCCATAAGTCTTCCGTGTCAGTGATATGGCTGCTTCCTGGGATAGTTTGAGGCTGATAGATGTGCATAATTTTCCATCCTGTAACTAAAAGGTGGCACCATTTCTCTCCCTGTACAGTACATGTATGTACCTTCCACCTACTGACCACTGCTACTTGAGAAGTGCTACTTATGGGCCTGGTATGAAAGGCTCATTACATTTATCAGGGTCATTATTGCTTTGGCTCCATTTCTTTGATACTTATCCGGGGGCTACAAATCAACACAGCTTTTTTATGTACTACTGTGCCACTTAACCTTGTACTGCTTTCATCAGAATCATCTGCTAATACCTATCAGCATGAACAGGAACAAAAAGTAAGGATAAAAACCCATATTACCCAGGAAATCAAATTAGATTATAATGGTTCTTTCTAGCCTTACTTTGTGAAATGGAAGCCCTACATTCAGCCCCTTGAGCTGGCCAAGATCTTTTTGCTTTGGGGGACAGAGCCAAGACTTCATTAACTATACTGAGAGAAAATCTTTCGCTGACCATCTCTATTTTGTGAAGCTTTGAAACCTACAGCCCTTCAGAAAGGAAAAAATTTTTCTTTCTTCTCTTACGTACAGAAGTTACTATGTCTTCTAGCCCAGGTAGCTCTGCTCAGTGAGCTTTACTAGTGACAAAAGTCACTGGATTAAACCATTGCCTTGAGATGAACCTGAACGAGCAGATTTTGCGAAAGACCAGGTGATGCCCACAGTTAATTTTCTTTCTACAGTTTAGTGCCGTGAGCTGGAAAGACCCCTCTAATTTTGGTGAAACCTAACATCTGAAAAACTAAATACTCTCTTCAATATGCCTTTCTAGAGTTCAGGGTTTAGTACTGATCCCTTACAGTATGCATCAGTTTTCTACTCTGACTCCAGTTCTGTTTTTGTTTTGTCATTCATGGGTGACAGCAGGCATTCATTCATGTTGTCTCCAAATTAGTTTTTGTGTAAGCATGGTGTCTTTGTAATCAGACAGATGGCCTAGGTTTGATTTCTGACCTAGGGCTTCACCCATCATGGAACAAAATGTCATTTGTTACTATCTAAAGGATCTGCAGTGACACATTACAGGGAATTCAATCTGGAGTTGAGGGAAGATAGCACACACTGAAGTCCTAGGAAAAGAATCAGGGCTGGAGTCCAGGCACAGAAGAATCCTGCTCAAAGTGCAGAGGTTTCAAACATTTATTAGAACAAGCAGTAAACAAAAACCTCGTAAGTATAAAATCTAAATGTTTTCTCCAGTCCTCGTCCCAGACAGGAGAGTCACAGCATGAAGGGCAGATCTAAGTTCTTCTCACCGGTGCCAAAGTAGACGTAGCCATACTGCTTGGTCATTGGGACATGGTAGAACGTCAGTCCCAGCCACAGCAGGCTCCGCAGCACCACCACTGTGCCTCCCTTCTCTAGCTGGACAGTCCAGGAGCCTGTGCAAGAACATGTGCTAATGAGTCACATTAGAGGAGAAAGAGGAAGCGTTCCTGGTGCAAGCTGTCCCTAAGCTGGGAGAAGGACTGCGGTGGGTTCTGCCTGAACAGTTAACAGTGCACAAGGCTGCATTGGAGTTTGTGACACGTGAAAAGAGGGAAGTTGGGGAGACCAGAAACCTTGATGCCCTTTCTGGAAGTTGGGGAGACCAGAAACCTTGATGCCCTTTCTTCTTTTGTCAATTCAGCATTACAGGCTGCCCTCATTTCCAGATGTTTTTGTCTAGTTTCACACAGTAGCATATTCCCATGGCTATGATGGTAATGTCGTATGCGTCACAGGAAGGGACCCTTGGAGCTACAGACTTGTATTCTTGATCCCTAGGAGAGGCTACAGCTATTCTTGGCTGCTTCTGAGTGGGCAGCAGTTACTCTAACAAGCTCTGCCACCTACTTGGTATAGCTAATAGCTATAGAGAGCCAAGACTAGCTATAGCAATCCTGCATAGGTATGAAATTTCTTCTTAAAATAAACTCATAGCATTAGTAGTGGGAAGAGGAAGAAGGCACTTTCCTGCTCCAGGGAAGACTGGTTTCCCTGATGCAGCAACTGGGAAAGAGGAGGAAGAGAAAGTGAAAAGCAGGGTATTTCCTATCTCAGAGACATTTACAGAAAAGGTTAATTCTCTTCAGTCTTTCTTGGCTCCACCATTGAAGAGGATGTGCGTGGTAGGGGCAAAGGGATTAGTTTCCGCATTAATTTTGCTTTGGCTCTGCAGAGGAGGTTCAGAGCCAGTGTGAAAATGCAATTTCTCCTGGATGCAAGGAGCTCTGAGCCACTAAGTATTTGTTTTCTGTCTGACACAACAGCCTTGGGAACAATGCCGGAGGGGAGGGGGCTGGAGCATCAGCTTGGATTCAATGCCAGAGGGTAAGGAGCTGCCAGGAGAAAAAATACCAGCTTCAGCACCAAATCAGTAATGCCTAGAGGAAAGGAATGGTGTTACCATGAATGGAATAATATTTGGAAAAAAAAAAAAAAAAAAAAAAAAGGCAGTTGGAGCTGTCAGGCTACTATTGGCCTAGAGTCAAGCAGTCAGCCTATCTGCACCCAAAGCCAAAATCTGCCAATTCCAGAGTAAGCAGAAAGCCCATAATGTGTTGGGCTAGTTAGACAGTATTCATCCTTGTAGATAATTTTAGGCTCATCAATTTATGCTATGACTCATGCTTACTCATGTCATGGTTAGCCAGGGGAAGGGCTTCTGTGATTGCTGTCAGCTGCCAGTCCTCCCTCTCCCACTAACTTCTGACTCTTGGACAATTTTAGTCACATCCGACAAGGGGCTGAAGGGCTTTAACACCGCAAGTTCCTACAACAGGTCGCCACAGGACATGGCCCAGGGGTTGACTGCACCTCCTGAAGCTATTTGTTTGGCCTGCCAGCAGCTACAAGGAAGCGCAGGCTGTTTGGTTTGCCTGGCATCCAGGAGGCAGCAGCTAGCTGGGCAGTCGGTGTTTGCCTAGCTTTAGGCTTTTGCACACTCGCTTGCAGTACATGTAGTCTCTTAGGCAGTTCATGGCAAACTACAGTAGTAGAGGGCTTGAGGGAGTAGGGAAGTTGAGGGGAAACATATATATGGAATCAGAAAGGAACAATAAAATTCAAAGCCCTGCAAAACTAAGTGTTGCAAGTTGTGCTGCTCACCTGTTACCTATCTCTTCTCTTTGTATTTCTGTACTTTTCAAAAGTTTCTTGGACACCATTGTTTCCCCTGTCTCCTTCAGTAGCAAGTTCCACAGGTTTGTTATACCATAATATGCACAACATAAGTCCTGTGTCATATTTTATCTGTTACCTTTCAAAGTATGTAACCTTCAGTTACGTGCAAACATGGAACTAAATGACCAGCAAGAACCCCTACCTTCCGTGACAGTCACTGAACTTTCTGACGAAGGGAGTCTGGCTGCAGGGTAGAAGTACAAAGGAGACATTCATAGTCTTTAAAGACTCGGGAGATCTCCGCACTGGAGAGCTTACTTCTGACTCACTCAGCTCCATGTTTCCACTAAAGACAAACAGCCGGAATCACAGTAAAGCAAAGCACTACTTAATATAGGACAGGATCAGTAGAGGTGTGTGCCACCTTTTCACCTTCCTTGCACTGTGACATTCTTCGCACAGGTCCTAGTTAAAACATGAGCTAGTGTCTTCACAAGCAGTGGTTTCACATACAAGGCAATCCCAGTCTCCCATGCAGTCTCTCCAGTGCCACTCATATGGACACAAACTGGACTGGATCTTTGTCATACCTGGAGTAAAAACACGTATTATGGTTCAGCCACTGGGATTACAAATTCTGACTGACTGACTGGGTCTCCGACAAAATCTGCATGTTCTTAAGAAACTTCACTACTTGGATAGCATGGAAACCCAGATGAAGAACACTTCACTACAACACAGATCATCCGGTGGCTGAAGCACTACAGCCATCTGCTGTCAAAGGACAAGCTTTCAAACAGTTTCTTGAACTTTGCCACCACAAGTTTTCAGCATTTGCTAGTGGCACTAGCTAGACTATGCATAGGGGTGTTGAGCAACAAGTGGCAAGCAAATAGGTCTGAATGTAACTGTGACAAATAATTTCTTCCATTTCTCCTTTGAACGCTGAACCGACTTTGCTTTCAGTGCAGGGTTCTTGCAGTTTGAACTTGCAGAAATGATCTTCCCTTCATCCAAATACCGGTGGCTTTTGCTGCAGCTTTACACATTGGTTTGCAGGGGGGACTGTAAACTATTGGAAGAGTTTCTCTGACAAAAAGATAATGGAATGAGGAACTCTCATTGACTTAGGACCAGTCCTCTGAGAAGCAAGTCTGTCAAGGATAGGACTGTGCCTTGCCTTGCTGAGTGGTGAAAGCCTTCAGGGATTCTCTAGTTTGCTAATGCCTCCCAACATACTGGAAGCATCCAGCAGCCTGGGTACATGTGATAGCTTGTATATATATATGTTCATGTACACAGATGAACCCTCTGCCCCAAACTATTTACAAAGAACAAAAAGAAATGCCTGGAGCGTGACAAGTGGGAAAGGTGAGAGGGAAAACAGGGATATTAATGCTCTCAGGGACTATATCTGGATTCAGACTCCTTTTTGTTGGACAAATTTGCAGAGAAGGTAGAGTTCATCTTGATTGAATCCCCAATCTGTGCTCTGGGGGAGTACATGGATCCATGATCTCCTCAGAACATTTACCCAGTGTCACACAGCCTTATCAATCTCTGCAGAGTATTCATCAGCAGTTAACTGCTGATCAAAGGAACTTCCCATGCACCTTCACATCTGGCAGAAATGAACAAATGTCACTGAAGACAGCTCCATTCACTTTTATGCTAGAACTCTGAAGGCTGTGATGTGCAGCTGCTTCATTTCCCCACCGTCTGTCCAAGCTGCAAACTCTCAAAGGGCTCAGATTTGTCATTTCATAAATGTGAGACCTTTGGGGAATATTAAGTTGTTATACTTTCCAGCTCTTCTCTGAACCTTGACTCTGCATCTAGTTCTATGCAAATATGGACAATAAAGTTTTGCTGATGCTGCATAAGTCTTCCTGTGAAATGAGGACCTGAACCAAACAAGCAGGTTACTTAAGGGCAATCCCACTGGACTGACGCAACATAGGTTGAGGACAGGAAAAATTATAAGAAACTGCCTGAAACTGTAATGTCATTTTCATTCAGATCCTGTTTTCAGCCAGAATGATGATTAGTCATAGAGCTGCTCTTTATTCTGCAGAGCCAAACAGCAGCAGCAGTGCCACCTTCCACCTTTTACTAACCAGATCACTGGGGACATTTTTGTCTAACCCAGCTACCAAAGGTGATTTATTCAATATACTTTTCCAGACTGGACTTTTGCAACACGCAACACCCATTCAGAAACTGCATTTGATACACAGTGCTGGTGTCTGCCTTCTAAGAAGACATCACATTCAAGTTCTGGAACCTATCTGCTTATTTTTGTCCTTTTCTTTAAAGGAAGAAATTAGGGCCCATTATCTCAGTACTTTTTTTTTTTCCATACCTCACCACATTAGCAGCATTTGAGGAAATGGTCCAGAAAACAAAATTAATACTTGAACTCATGAGACATGGAGAAAGTTGTTCTCCTTGAAAGATCCAAGACAATTGTATTCTCTTCCATCACAGCTCAAATCTCACAATCTTCAAACAACAAGATGCTTTTTCAGGCCCACCTTTCTTGTAGGAGTTTGAAATAACGATGTCATAAATCACTCTAAAAGTACTTTAATCAGTAGCTAATGAAAGTATGAAATAATAGCTTAAAATGAATGTCTTCTTTCCTCCTTCAAGAGAAAGCCTTAGAAATGCATTTAATAATACAATATGAAAAGGGATGAGGAGAATTATGAAAATTAAATGCTGCTTTTATCCTTTTTTTTCTTTTTTTTTTTTTTTAACCTCCCTGCTATTACAAATGGTTCTTGAAGTAAAATCATTGCATAGGTAGGTGTAGGTCTCTATTACTATAAAAATGCAGCAGCTCAGAATAACCCATTGGCTCAGAATATCCCATTGCAGTCCCTGTGCTTGTCATTGTCCCTGCGTCAGACAGTATGTCTCTTACTGGAAGGCTGGGAAGCTCAGAGCATCAGTCTGTAAGGTACATCAAGACTCCCAGATAAAAGTTGTCAGGAAAAAAATTTTTAAATTATTATTAGTTGCATTGGAGGGAATACAACTAGAACTAGGAGACAGCAAGTAAAAGTTGGCTTTCCTGGAGTTAAATACTGATCTTAACTTGCATCTACATGCGAGCTGTAACCTGTATTGTCCCTAAATCAGGCAGCAGAGTTAACTTCACTCATCATGCAAAGCTCACTGAGGTGCAGGGAACTGGAGGTCGCTGCTCTCATGCTAAAGATTTCTCATAGTAACACTGCTCTGGTGAGGTTTCCATTCTTCAAAATACATTTTTTTAGAAGAGCAAGTTAATTCTTAAGCTGCACCCAGCAAACCTAAGGAAGCCAAGCACTGTCTGTGCTGAAACTATTGCCTGTTGCTGCTCCAGAAGGGAAGGGAGGGAGCTGCTGTGTGGGAGGAAAGAGCATGGGAAAAATATCCGCTGGATGAAGATCTGGAGCTTCCTATTCCCTCTTTGGATCAGGCTGCAGCCTCCACCCCTCCAAACACAGGCAGGAATTCTGAGGAGTTCCTTACATCTTTCCCAAACAAGAAAGTGCTTTGAAGATCCTGATGCTCACCCAGTGTTAAACCACTGCCTTTTTTATGGCCCTTCAACAGCTGCCAGGACACCAGGGCTGAATTTCAAAAGTCAACCTCCTTCTCAGCTTCTTCTTCCTTTCCAGTCGCCAATAGAAATCCCTGTCTCATCCCCCATGTCTGTCTCAGCTACAGGCTGAATCTTGTAATTCACAGAGGCAATAGGGTGCGTGAGACATTAGCTTTTAAACAAAAGCCTTTTAAGAGGCTGTTTGCAGAAGAACTTTCCTGCCTTAACTGGTCCACTTTCAGTATGACCTCTCATAACATTGCTGCTTTGGAGGTGATTCAGCAATGCCTCATTTCAGTGCAAGCTTGAGAAGAAACAGCTTTAAAAGCTAGACAGCCTGATACAGAGGCTCCATGTCGCAAAAGCTCACAGAGGGTCATAAAAGTGACATTATCAATTCCTCTTCAAAGGAGGAAATGTCTCAAGGGAAAAGCAGCTACAGCATGGCTGCACTTACCATTAGCACAATATGCTGCCACAAGAGCAGGTTATAACAGATCTTGCTGCAGTCAGTCCTGAGTGAGAGTGAAGTACTGAGTTATAGGACAAATACTAACACCCAGAGAGGGGCAACAAAACTGTTTCCCTTTGCAAAAGCAGCCGCTGCTTTGCTGCGTGACCCCAAGCACTTAGCTCTGACAAAGCTACACTACACCCGTGGGATTTAGCTTCCATTTCCCTCCAACAGAAAATCCTACTCTGGGAAGAGCTTCCTACTTCTAATTTGCTGTCTGTAGGGAACAAAGACAAATTGCAAAGCAGAGCAGCTATAAGGAAAGGTCACTGTGCTCTGGCTCTCAACAAACTTCGCCACACGGACAATTCACGCACAGCCTACCAGCCATAAGGACACATCCAAACACTCTTATGTGGGGCTCAAACTCCTTCATGCCACTTACTGGCTGCAAACTAAATCTCTTTCATTTGCTTGACACACCACCTGCACCCCATATGTTAACACTGCTGTCAATATTTCCAATTCCCCATATAACTATTTAATAATAATTAAATAAAAACACAGACTGGTTGCAGGTTCAATACTATTTTAAAAAGCCACCAGAGCCAGGAAAGCACAGCTTACAAACAGTCAGATGCTGCCAAGTGGCTTTTGCATGGTCCTAATGCCTGCTACATCTTTGACACACAAATACAACCATGCTCAAACCTCAAAGTAAAATCATCTTAGTTCAGAGGCTTTTTCCCTCCATTATCCTCTCCCACTGAGGACGCCTCTGCAGCACAAATGATTAAGACAGGCCTTGGCCTTCCCTTTACACACAAAGTACCTGTTTCCTGATGACAAGGAAGACTCAGGGATTGCAGTGTTGTCCCAGATGCACAATATTCAGGTGCCTCTGAGTACTGGGTGAAATTCAGGCCATACTTAGACATCTGACAACAGTGCTGCTTAATCCAGTTGAAGCAGCCCCTGCTCTCAGATCCTTATTCCCCCCCCTCATCACTCTTCCATCACAGAGACCACAAAAGTGTTTATTTACTGCTCAGTGAACCAGGTCAGGGAAATGATCTGGCTGAAAAATAGTCTAGCCAAAAATAAAGTTATTTTTCCAGCTGGAATCTGGCTGCACAGCCAGCAATGCCAACACAAAAGAAGGGACAACACACAGACATAAATGAGCAGCAGAGGATGGGAAGGACTGACAAAGCTAGCACAGAAGTAATACACATCAAATTACAGCCTCCCTTATAGCCGTTAGTTTACCCTTTAGTCCTAAATCCACCTGATAATTAGACTAGAGCTAGAATCCTTTCTACTTTTTTTTTTTTTTTTTTAAGAAAAGGATGCAGACTTTGCACAGAAAGCATCCAGAACAAAGATTTGGAATGGGGCTGTGCACTAGAGGAAACAGCAAGACAATATGCAATCAAAACTTACAAGGAATAGGAACAACTGATTAAAATCCCTGCTATTTGGATTCTGACAACTACAATACGAATCACTGTATCTTGGGTCTTCTGTAGTAAATTTAGAAATCTCTAAGAGTGGCAAAGCACTCTCCTTCCAAAGCACAGGTTTACGCTGGATCCCGTCACACTCCATATTTCTTGTTCAGCTGGTCGCTGTGGAAACGTTTTTGGAGCGTGCCAGGAGTCACGTAGCATCTACCTGGGGAGCCCCTGCATTAATCCGTCACCTTCGTGGGCTTCTGTGAGCCCATTGGTTGGTAGGAAGAAAAAGAAGGAGTCTCTCGCCCCTCCCTGCTCTGAATGAAAGACGCTTCCTCTAAATCTTGCTACAGGATTTCAGGCTCAATTCAGCTTCTTTGGGGCTTTTGTCATCAAACAAATGTGATGTCTTTGAAAGAAAGATTAACAGTTTGATGAAAGGATGCAATGGACAGCTTTGTTCTAGCCTGCTTCCCCCTAGAGCTTTCGGTCACTGTCACTTTCTTACCCACCGGAGAATATCTGTCTGACTCTCAGAGGAGATTATGGCCACCTTGTAAGATTTCGCCTCTCCTGATAACAAAGCACTGGCCACTTTGAGGAGGTGATAATGATGAACAGGGCTGGATTAGGGGCAAAGAACCTCACATTGATCTCTGAATTCTGAGAGAACACAAAGCAGTCGATGCTGGGATTCAAAACCCACCGAATGCTTAGAGCACATCCAATTCACGCTCCTGCAGGAGGGGCAAGGCTACAAGCCCTGTCAGTCCCCCAGTTGTACTTCTTACCTCATCATCAAATTAGCAGGGCTAGTTAAAAGGGCTTAGGACAAGGAACAGATGGCACGGATTATAAACTGTCAATGTTTTCATACTAAACTAGATACGAGTTCTGAAGAGTTTACCAGTTTCTGAGAAGACTGTCACACTGAGCATATCCACACAGCATAGTGCAGTTGTGTTGATATTCAAGCTAATTCTGAACACCAAAAATAGCTAAGCATCTTCTAGTGCCTGGGATAGCCTAGCTATCTCTGCACAGCACAACTGTACAAATATACCCATAGATGAACTGTCCCTTGTCCTTTTCCCTCTACACAGAGCCACACATTCCTTCAGGATGCAGAATTTCAATCCATATGATATTTGTGTACAGTAAAACAAGACAACGCCCGTTGACTTCCTCCCTGCAAAAGTTCTATGGCCAAAGGGGCAGCAAACAGCAAAGCAAAGCTATATGGAGGGCTGGCACCAATGCCAACTGCTGCATGGGCAGGAGCTGCCACTCCTCACGTGGAGCCCATGCAGAAATAGATCACTCCTAGCAAAAGCTGACCTTGTTCTGACTTTGTGACACACTGACTGCCCTAGGCTTTCCCCTGCAAGTAATTTTTCATCATTCCCTAGAGAAAGTGTTAGGCCAAGGCTGACTGATGTGGTGATAAAACTACAATTTCTGGTTCTAAGAGGCTTTAGCAGCACTTCCCATCAGTTCAGCAAGAAGTTCATCTCCCTTTCCTATCCAATGAACCAGGAGCTGAAACGGAGACAGGGTAGGCAATGATTTCTTTTACTGCGGAGGAAAAAACTTTAAATAAAATCCCTTGAAAGTTGCTACAAAGACTCTGTTTCTGTCTGTCGCTGCAGCAGTCAGGAGGGCGAAAGACTCCACCACAGCTCTCAGTTGATGGGCAGCCCTGCTCCAGTATAAACTCATCCAAGACCTCTGACTAAACAAGACCCCTGAGGTGATACAGACCTAGGACCCAAAAGCAGTGAATGCACTGCTTTATTACCCGTAGACACAAAGCCCAAGGAAAACAGACTCCTTTCCAGAAATCAAGGCAGACCATGACCAACCAGTCAAAAGCTATAATACTAGCTGGCTCTGGAGTCCTCCTGCTGTGCTGCCACGTGAGAGGTTCCAGTCTGATCTTGAACTCCTGAGCTGGCAGCGCCCCAGCTGTAGGAGGGACAACATCTTGTATTGCTCCCAGGCAACTCTCTTGGGTCACTGCAGGAGTGGCCTTAACAGCCTCTAAAGGCTCCTCAGTCCACACATCACTAGCAAAAATGAAGTGTCCCTACTTTTGAAGGATGTAGGAGACATGCTTATGTATTTGTGTATGTCCGTTACATGCCTGTGATCACTAAGGATGCTAAGAAAGCTATTGAAAAGTCCAGCGACCATTCCAGAAATTGCCTAAGCTTGGAAGGGACAGTCTCTTCTCCATACCTACAGTTCAGGAGGTCAGTATACCACACACGGTCTGGAAACTGAGGCCTTACCTTCTCCTCAGTCTGATGCTCTTCTTGGTGCTTTTCTTTCTCGTTTTACTTTTCTGTGGTTTCCTTTTCTGTGCTCAGCACTGACAATGCTGGCACCATAGTGCGCCCTGCTGGAAGGTAGCAGCTACAGCCATCCTAGAATTATTTCAAGGGATGGCTGACTTCAGTTTTAACAGAGAAATTCAGGTACCAATGCTTTAACTAATAACCCACTGAGCCAGCTATTTGGTTCGATTCCCACTGATATGAAAGCCGACTGTTCTGATGCACACTAATCTGTTTTACTCCTTCTGTACCACTGTGTTATAAAGCTTGTTTGTCAAAACCACTTGTATAAATGTCAGGTAACTCCATGGGATACTGTAGCTCAGTTTCACACATTCATCAAGCCTAAGGATCACCTCTCCTAACCAGGAACGAAGATAGCTGTGAGCCACACTAGGTATTTCGGTCTACATTTTGGCTACCTCTTTTTATCCTTGCTAACAGGAAGTACTGCCCTCTCATTCATTATAGGTCTTTCAGTTTGGATTTCAGTGAGACAGCTTGAAAAGCCTTGTCCCCGTGTGGCTCTTGGCAGGCTAAGAAACAAAGTGCTCTTGCTCTCAGCTTTCACAGAGCTGGGGAGGTGCTGCTTATTGTTAAGCAATGAAAGGGGAGGGCTCAGGTCACATCTGTGAAATGTTAGTGGAGAAGGGAGGCTGGGTGAAAGTAGGTGGCCAGCACAGCATAGCACTTTGCTGGATTTTGCAAGGCCACTGGGGAGATAGGCAGCCATTTGTCTTAGAGCCCTGATAACGGACCAACTTGCTCTCTGCTGGCTAGCTGGGGGTCGTAAATACCTCTGCAGACACAGACTCTTCAAATGGCTGGAGACGGAGGCTGATAGAGGATTAATCACCTGGAGGGGGGCATCGAAAGGGAGTTAATTCACTGTGTTAATGCATGGAGATAAAGCAGGTTTGTGTTTCCTGGCCTTCTTCCTTCCAGCACCTGGGCTTTTGAGGCAGCCAAGATGGGGCTACCAAAATGGCCCTTGAGAGTGGCCAAAGGAAAGTATCTCCCACTTAGAAATGCAACCTTTCCATCTTCAAGGGCCCATTAAGTACCAGCTTTTGCTAAACTGATAAAGAACATGCTAATAAAGCTCAGAGGACAGGAGGTTAGCATTCTAACCCAGGCTACTGTTAAGCAAGTTTACAGAAAGGCTAGTGCCTGAAGTATTCAGCCATAAATCCTTTTGTCCTTAATGCTGTATAAGGAATGCTCCAAAAACACTGCACATTTCGGTGAAGAAATAGAGCTACAGGCTGAGTGACTGTCATCTCCTCCACAGTCAAAATGGTAAAGGAGCTGAAATGATCTTCTGTCTCGGCACTTCTCCCCTTCCTCTAGCTGAATCTTGAAACAGCAAGTGGACAAGACTCACCATGATCCACTCTGCCACTGTATACCCATTTAGAATGATGCTATAAAATCTCTCCCAGCATTACAGAGTCTGCAACTACATCTGAGGGGTCTTGGCTCCTCAGTTCACCCTCCACAATGGACAGCGATAAGTCAGGAATCTCCTCAGTCCTCTTTTGAGCTCTCATGCACCATAGTTCAGGAAGCAAAGCCAGCTGTACTGTGAGTCCTGCTCTTAGAGTCACTGTCTCAGGAAACGATTGTCACCTTTGTGTTATTGTCACTGATAATGAAGAAGCCTGAGCTAAATATCACCCTCCACAGCTGTCGTCAAGTTTACAGCCAGGCATATCAGGAAATCATCTGTTCTGGACCCCTGCATACCACTAGCCATTAAATTGAACTCAGTTACTCATGTCTGGGACTAGAAACTTCTATTTGCTTTTGGCTAAAACACAGTTCCCAGGAAGACATCCAGCATGATGCTAAGATAGCAAGAGACATAGACTCATCCATTGCCCTCGCTAGCTGGTAATCATTTCACCGTTAAAACTTGTACCTAATTTTCATTTTAGTTTTTCTGGCTATAATTTTCAGCTGCTGGTTCCTGTTATGCCTTTCTCTGCTATACTAAATAGACCTTCAGTACCCAATACTTAAACTCTATGGAGTATTTACACAGTATTTACACAGTAATACAGTCATTCTCATGTTCTTTTCCGTAAGATAAACAGATTGAACTGTTTATGTCTCTCACCAGCCCTTGAATCATTTTGTGGCTTTTTTCTGCAGCTCTCCAGTTTTGCAATGTGCAGTAATCCAGTTCTGATTCCACTAACAGTATATGCAAAAGTAAAGTCACCTCCCTGTTCCTATTTGCTATGCCCTTGTTTATGCATCTACAGATCAAATTAGCCTTTTAAGTCTCAGGATCAGACTGGGAGCTGATGTTCAGTGGGTTGTGCCTGGATTTCCTTTCAGAGCCACAGCTTCCAGAATACAAGTCTGGCTTCCAGTCCCTGCTCTTAGGTATGTGATTTTGCAGATAGCTACACCAAAAAGTACTTTATTTAAGTAAGCCGAGTTTGCCAGATCTCTGTAGCTGTCTTGCCCTTGTCATTATTTGTCTCTCCACCAATCCTTTACTTCTAGATCATTTATAATTAAGTTGAAGAATATCAGTACTGGCACTGGTCCCAGCTGAAGCCCCTTCTGACCCCTTCCAGAAATACACCCATTCAGTGATTTCTGAAGCACAACTACTAATCAAGATCAGTTTAGGGGAATATCTCTGCAATGCTGGGATTTATTAAAGGTTAGCATCATAAGTATGCCACAAATCTCCTAAGATAATGATTTCAGGAGTAACTTATCTGGCTCTGCCATTTTCATTTTTTGACAAACAGAAAAGGTTGCCTAACTCTACCCTTCCTTAGCAAATAGTCTGAAAACTGAAACAGTATTTTATTGTCTTCATTTGACATGGGTCCATATTCTTTCCAAAAACAAACCAGAAAAAAATTATTGAGCATATCTGCCCTTACACATTCTTATCAGCCTTTTTACCATCACCATTTAGTGACAGTTTCCAGTACCATTACTATGCTTTCTTTTCCTCTCAATATACTTGAAAAAATCCTCCTTACAGTTGTCATGGATTACTCCAGGTTATCCTGGCTTCCTTTGTCATTTCTACTCATTATCAACTCCAATAATATCAATCATTAATTGTTCACAACTTTCTCCATTTCCTTTTATATTGCTTTTTTTAAATTCTAATTCCTACTTTTACTCCACCAGTGAACTGTGGTAGGCTTTCAGCCAAAAGCAGCTATTTCTTGACAGGGAGTCATGACTTTTGAATAAATCTTCTCATAGAAATCCTACTTCCACTCATACCTTTTCCCATCTACATTTTTCTTTCCCTTTGCCTCTGACATACCTCCCCCCTTGCATCAGTTTTTAACAGTGCCCTGTTGGGGTCCCTTAGCTCCATATCAAAGTGATCCGAGTCAGTAATCTGTAACAAACCTCCAGAGTCAAGTTATTGCTTTTCTGAACTGTAGTTTGAAAGCGCCAAAGAACTGAATTCTCCATCCCCTATTTTACTTCCTCCCAAGCTTTCCATTCTACACTAGTACCTTAGGCTTTGTCCCATCCCCTTCCTTTATCCTTGCAGAATGTAGCATTGCCTGATCTGACACCATGGTCATAGTAAAATCATCCTTCCCCCTCCATTTTCACTTTCCCCATCATGCCAATGCCTGAAAAGTGACTATTATTTCATATCTACACACCATTGGGTCATCAAGTGAAAATGCTGCAGGCATGCTAGGAATTATTGCTATTTGCTTTGCCATTCCATTATCTACAAGCATACGTAAAACTGCCACAACTCTAGTTCCTGAAATGCTACAGCCCAGGGTGCCGAACTCCAGAAAGGCCCAGGCTGGCAATCTGCCAGCAGCTGAAAGGCTACATCTAATTGTGCATAAAGTTGAGCAGATTGTCTGCTTAGACTAGAACAAACAAGCTTATCTTTAATGCAGACATATGGCCAGCAAAACCTACAGATCCCAGCATGCAACATTCTAGCCAGCTGGCCATTTGGATCAGAATGAAGCATTACATGATCTGATACTGTGGTGACAGAAGATCAGTATCACAACCCCTCCATGTTCAAAAATCATGAGTCAGGCCACTCAAATTCATGAGTTTGGCTCAGAGAGCTGGCGATTTTAAAGGGGATAAACTAATGGAATTTGCATTTAAGACCGGGTTCATATTCTCCTACTTTTCTCTACAATCATTAAAAAAAATGTGTTTTTTTAACAAAAGCTAAGTTACACAGTCACTTGTCTCTGGGAGCTGAGACACCAAGAAGAAACAGACAGACTCACAGTATGATTAGGGGAGGAGCAGCAACATATTCTGAACTCTTAAAGTGCACAGATAACCTCACAGGTAGACACACAGATAGAACGTGGAACCTGCAATCACCACAGATATCACTGGTAAAGATAAGGTTGGCAGACAGTTTTGTTACAAAACTCCAGGTTTTCCAATCTTGCACTAAACTCTCTGCTTTTACCATTGTTTCCTTTATTCAACCGGTTTAAACTTCCTTTCTTCCCACCTCTCAGCTGTCATATAAAATGTTCTCTCTGCCTCCAACTTTCCATTCTGTACGACACCTCTGCTCTCCTGTGACACACCATACATTTTATGACAGTTACGCCCTTGACAACCATCACAGATGCTCAGTCTCCAAGTAATAAAAAAACCTATTCCAACTGAGTTGTTACTTTTAGACAGGTTAAAATCAGCCCTTAATCTCTCAGTCCTGTTCTTTAGGTCTTTTAAGATGCTAGGGAAATTCTAGCCAATGAAGGCTGGGAGGGAAGCATCACTCAGACGTCGCTCATCTTCAGTCCACTTTTTGTGTATTTGTTGAGGGCAGAGACAATTCTGGCTTCACTCACAATTCTAGATGCAATAGATTTGGGAATTCCTACTTCTGCTCTGACAATAACTGTTCAAGAGAGGATCTAGCCAGGAAAGACAAGAAAAGTTTCAGATGAAAATGAGGGGATTTGCCAGAACTACGTCAGGAAATAGAAAAAGCACTGTCTGCTCTGGGTCAGGACCAACACGCACTAGCAGAGTTGAAAGAAGGTAATCCAAGAACCAAAGCTTGAGTGCCTTGCAGCCAGGAGTGAGTGACTTTGGCAGAGTAATGCTGATAAAATCAGCAGAAAGCCTGTGTCTGCCCTCTGTTCTTTTTTTTCCATTTTCACAAGCAACCAGTACTTTAGGCAACCTGAATGCTTGTTAAAGGGGGGTGGGTTGATCTTTCTTTAATGTCAGAGCTCCTATCTGCATGTGATAGAGTGCAATTAGAAAGGCTACATGCCTTGTGATCCTGTAACCAGTTCCTGTCTTACTTCCTTCACCTGACAAACTCATTCCATCAATCCCCAGGTTCAGTCCAAAAAAGAGCAGGACAATACAGCCAGAGCTGCACAGGTACCGTGATGAATCTTCCCCTCTTCCATTAAGAAGCACTCAGCTGCACTTGAGCTCAGGTAATTTTTGAGAGGTAAGTTTTTCTGAGGAGACCATGATCTGCACTAACAGCAATGACCTCCTGCTAAGGGGGCAAAGGTTCACACTTACACAGACCTCAGGTTGCCACAGGAAGATAAACGTGACAGTGGCACAGCTGAGCCCCGCTTTCTATCTGCCACTGGATAAAATACAGCTACAAGTCAAATTTGATTTAAAGACTTCAACCGTCTTCATGTCTAACATACAGCATGACCTGCCAGTTACCTGGTCCCTTGAACTAGATATGAAACACTGCAGAATGATACCTGTAATCTTTCAAAGGTGCCATTCTCCATCACAACTGAAGGTGACTAAAACCAACTCTGTGATGCAAATTAGCCTTAAGGCTCTTAACGCTTGGTGCCTGTTTTCTAGCGGAAACACAGAAAGCATGGCAGATTTATGTCCTGCTGCCGTGGCTCTGTGGTTTCAGGCCTCACAAAATTAAAAAGTCTCCCTACTGCAAACCCTACGAAAAAAGAGGGAAAAAAAAATGCAAACAGTAGCAATGCCTGAACTACCATATGAAACTGCAGCTAAAATTTTCTTAGGAGGTATCTAGGACCTAACCCCCCTTGCAATACTCCTTTTTGAGTCAAAAGAGCCAACTCAATGAGCCAGTGTATGTAAAAATGTGCAGTCTCTCCAGACTACATCTCTGGAAAACGACAAGGACATTCCAAGTAAGTTGAACAGTGGTTTAGATTTTAGCGCTGTTTATGCTCTGAACAGTCAAAAATGTTCAGAATTCAGGCAGAAGCTCACTAGGTTCATTCTCAGTTCTTTTTTTGCCAAAGGGAAGATTGGGATATATATATAGAGAGAGAGAGAGAGATATGACAAAGTCTGAAAAGCTATTTACAGCAGCGGCAATTCACTGTCCTTCCAGCCAATTCCATCTGGCACAGGATGCCTACTATCCTATCTTGCTACTCCAGGATAGGAATAAAATAGCAAACCTAAGTTCTGACTGTGTCCCAAGAATCTTTCTAGACAGCAGGATGTGGAAACACTTGGCCCAATCTGAAAAATGCAGCAAATCAGCAAATCAGCAAAAAGCAGTTAGAAACAAATAACAAGTCATTTCTATCTCTTTAGAGAAATATCCTGCCAGAGAATCCCTGGAAGAGGCTTTAAATGTATTTTAACAGTTGTCCAGCAGAACCGTAGAGATGTGAACTGAAGCTACATTCCAGTATGCACATCTTCCTTTCTCCTTCCGCAGTGTGTAATCCCGGGAGAGTACAGATTATTCCTCACTACAGCATTTCTAACACAGTTTATCAAAGGAAAGTTTGAATTCAGCCTCTCAGAGTACCAGCTTAGTGTTAATGAGAGCCCATTTAGATAAAGAAGAGCAATACTGGGTGGGACAAGAGGTGTGAAATACGTCAAACCACATAAATTCCCTCTGTAACTGGTGGAGTTCTCTCTCCTGGTAGGGACACCAGCTGTCACAGGCTTTACAGGAGTCAGGAAGGAATATGGCACTTAGGCAGAAAGGGTTACTGCTGATGGGGTCATACCTGTTGTGAGGATGTGACAGCCCTGGTACACTAACATCTTACCACCATAAGCATTTATAATTGCTTAAAAAGGGAATTAAGTACAACACTTACAACATTAACAGATAAAGTTCCTGTACAGATTTGCAGGAGCTTCTCCCAAGCATACCAACTCCACGGTAACCCACACCTTGTCGCCTCAGCGTTTCCCAGGCTACTTAGACTGCCTTCCCTCTTGATTCTGCTACCTTTACCTTGTGGGATATCATGCTCCAGAGAGTCTAGAAAGTCAGTGGATGGGTCCAGATCAGCCTTCTCCAGCAGGGTTTTATTCTTCAGGTTAACAGGCTCAGTAAAATGGAAATAGGAACTTAACTTTTTTGCCTCCGTCAAAGAAAGACCTGTGAACAGCCATTGATGACCATTAATACAGTGAGCTGGGCTAACATACATTATACCATCAAATGTCATATTGTTTCTCTAATGCCCACAGCATAAGACAGAATCACAATCTTTCTCCAATGGACTCCACAGAAGGCCAAAGACTTGCTAGAAATGCGTGGCAGTACTCCCTGATGTTGTGCATTACAGACCATGCTAACTGCAGTCCCAGATAAGCAATGGGCATGAGTTGAGATCAACTCTCTGTGCCCGTTTGGTTACATCCTATCTCTAGATGGAGAATTCACTGCAGCTATAATTGCTAAACACTGACATAAACTATACACAGACAAATGAAACTACAGGTTTAATGAGTCAGAGCCATTACTGACTCTCCTCCCACCTTCCAGAGTTGAATCATGCACCTGAACATTTGTGGCATTGGATTCTCTCCTCCATGTTCATTTTACCCAAGATAAAAATAAACTTGAAATCAAAACATCAGCTAGAGAAAGTCATCTTAATTTACAGCCTTTATGATCAAAGTACAGTTGATCCTGATAAAGACAATGAGAATTTACCTTCAAAGTTTCTGTTTTCACGCACAGACCCAAGAGGAGTCTTCACAAATGCCCCCCGGGGGATGATACCAACTGCTCTGTCTATCTGTTCTATTGTAGCTACAAGGCGGGACTCCTCCTTGATCATGGGCTTTAAAGAAAAATAAGCAAATTTTAAAGGCAGGGCTTTCCTTGTTGTCATTTCTGAAAATAAACTCGAGGTAACAATGGAAACCACAACAGACTCATCAGCTTAGAGCCCAATGGCACTAAGAAGAGGACCACAAATCGGACATTCTTCTCATAAGAAGTGAAGCAGGAGCAGACAGTCTAGATTCACCAGAGAATGAGCTGTCCCTCCCTTCATCCATCATTTCCTCCCTCTCAATTAAGCTACTTATGACTTGTCTATTCAGTTATAAAGAATGGTACCTGCAGTTCCTATGTAAAGCTTCAGACACTGCAGTGAGAATCTGTACCAATTATGCATAATAAAACACAAAGGAGAAAGAATATTTCTAAGCTGTGTCTAACTCTAGGAGTAACGGAAGTAAGAGTTCAATCAAGAAGCCATTGCTATACAATGATAGTGAAGAGGAATTGTATATATTCTGCCTGAGCAGAAGGTCAGGCTGCTTATTACAAACAAGGAGGAGGAGCCACCACCTATCCAGTGTGAGGGGTACAACTCTAGCGAAGAAAGTTCGAAAGTGTTTTGCTCTATTTACCTCCTTACCATCTTCAAACAATCTTTCAGCATCTTCTGCGTTTATCTCAGTGTACCCGTACTCAAAAGAAGGATCCCCCTGGAAACGGCCCTTCAGCTGCTCAGTCTGGGCAACCATCTCCTCGGTCACTGGTGGCAGGAGGCTCCATTCGACGCAGTTCAAGCTGCCAGCGACAAGCACGACACAGGCCCGAGCCCGTTGAAGCACAGGGCTTGATGCAGCCTTGCCAGGCCCCTCAGGGGCACAGCGAGGCTTCCTCCAGAAGAGCTGGGCAGCCCCCTCTGACCTCCCTCTCTTCTCCCCCCAGCCACCAAACCGGCCTCCCCGGTCCCACCTCCCCAGGCAGGTGCCCGTCTGCTGCACGGAGCGGCGGTGAGGCCCGGCCTCCGCACCTGTAGAGGCGGCTGCGGGGAGCGGCACGGTCAGGGCCCAGCCCTTCGGCGATGTAATAGGCGCCGCGCACGCCCCGGATGCAGCCCCAGAACCAGAC
>NW_009227933.1:625-878 GCF_000690835.1 Fulmarus glacialis | reverse complement strand
CCGCCTCGGCCATCGCCGGCGCCGCCGCTGCTCCGCTCCTCCGGGGTCAGCACCCAAATTTCTCTTCCCAATATTCCGACCGCCGCTATACAACAAAAGCTTTCTCTTTACCAAGACAGTAGTAATACGTCCCAGGGTAAACCGGATGTGAAATAGGCTGTGACTTCATGCCAGAGAGATTTTATTTTAGAAAGGAAGGTGGTACCAAGCTCTCATCTAGAGACCAATCCGCCCATTTTTTATATGCAGCACA
>NW_009227933.1:0-390 GCF_000690835.1 Fulmarus glacialis | reverse complement strand
CCGATCTGCGTTAGCGTTCAACCTTTGATCAAATGTTTAATCGCGGCATAAATATGAATGAAGGCTAGCTAGAAACGTAGAGGATGCAGCACTACGCGTGTGTGCTTATACGGTAGCCTATGGATGTAGCCAGAGGGGGACAGAGATGCTGTGCAATCCTAATTAAACCCAGGTAACGTGCATTTTGGGCGAGACCCGTAGGAAATCAGCTCCGGGACCTGGTGGCTCTCCCACACTTTCACACGCCTTTTATCGGTAGGTGCCACGTTTGCCCGGAGCGGCCGCCGAGGGCTGTGCTCGGGGGCTCCCTGCCCGCGCTGCACCGTCTCCCACGGGGCACTGCCCCCCGCCCCCGTGCCCACCTCGGTGCCCCGTAGGGGACTAAGGCCG
>NW_009227932.1:1640-1897 GCF_000690835.1 Fulmarus glacialis | reverse complement strand
GAGCTGTGGCTGGGCACGTGCCTCACAAAGCAAACCCTTCCCCAGGACTGTGCCCCGATGCCGTGGGTCCCCCTCCATGGCCCCCCGTGGGGCAAACCCCTGTGGGCACCCACCTCGGGGTGGCCGGAGCCGGCGCTGGGTGCCAAAGCTGCCAAAGGTTAATTACCCACTGGTTCCTGATCTTGCAGCCATGGTGGTTTTGGAGATGGATAATTAATTGCCTTCTGCTTTTAGTTACTGCTAGCGGGGGGCTGCTT
>NW_009227932.1:1297-1559 GCF_000690835.1 Fulmarus glacialis | reverse complement strand
AGGCTCAAAACTCCTGGGAAGCGAGTCCGTCAGCACCAGCAGCTCCCCTGAATGATGGAATTAAGTTACAAGGAAGAAGGAGGAGGAGGAAGAAGGGCAGTGGTAGGTGACACCGGGGAAGGGACAGCTCTCCCCAGCCCTGCACCCGGGCTCGTCCCTCTCCGGTCCCGCTGCTCCCGGCCGAAGGGGCGCTTGGGGTGTCCCGCTGCGATGGGAGAGTGGATTTTGCAGGGATGCTGCTCCTGGGAGCTGGCGGGGTCCC
>NW_009227932.1:307-896 GCF_000690835.1 Fulmarus glacialis | reverse complement strand
GCGATGGGAGAGGGGATTTTGCAGGGATGCTGCTCCTGGACGCTGGCGGTGTCCCCACCATGGGTCCTATGTGCCCATCCTGTGCCCATTGCCCCACGGCCACCGCCCCATGCCCGTCACCCCGTCCCCATCACCCTGTCCCCATCACCGTGTCCCCATCACCCTGTGCCCGTCACCCTGCATCCCACAGCACTCCCACCCGGTAACAGTCCCACCAGTTGCTCCCAGTATCACTAAGACAAGTTACTGGGACAAAGCCTGCAGCCGGGGCGGGAGCCGGGGGGCCCCCACCGAGGGGAGTGTTGGGTGGGATGATCCCCCACCCTCCAGCAAATGAGTTTTTTAATTGTTTGATTTACTTATCTCATCTCTGATCGGCTGATCTACTCTGCTGCCTTTTAATTGCTTCAAAAGTTGAGCAGTTTTTCATGTTTTAAGGAGTGCTGAATTGTATAATTAAAACATTAACGGTGTAAATCAACAGTGCAGAAGAAAGACAGCAGAGATTTAAGCAAGCTTCTTGGCATAATAATAAAACCAAACCGGCATGAAAAGTGCCCATTATGGCACCGGCGCTGAATACTAATGC
>NW_009227932.1:0-218 GCF_000690835.1 Fulmarus glacialis | reverse complement strand
ACGCCGGCATGCCACAGGCCTCCAAAATCACCTGGTTTTGGCCCAAAGCGCAGTGTGGCTTCACCGCCGGAGCCTGAATCGGGGGACACGTGGGCCAGGCGGTGGCCGTCCCCCCCGTCCCATAGCCCCTGCACCCCCCGAGCAGCATCACTCCCGCTCCTGCCTGGGAACGGATTCACTTTTACTTTATTAATATTATTTAAAAGCCGAGTGGGTGT
>NW_009227931.1:0-9199 GCF_000690835.1 Fulmarus glacialis | reverse complement strand
TAATGATTCTATGATTCTATGATTCCAATATATCATATAAAACATAACTTGAAAAGGTATTTTTAAATGAAGGGATATACTGCTTTTGCTATAAATGATTCAGGAACACCTCTTTAACCCGGAAAGTTTTTGAATTACAATTCAGTCTAAGAGGATTCCTTTTCCTCTAAGTACTTGCATGGTCATCCACTTCAGCCCAGAGGAATGGCTTTTCAGAAGAAAAAGGTGAGGTCATCACTACAAACATGTTGGATGGTTTTACTTCATATTGTATTTTGTTTGCTCCACTGGACTGAATCAGAGATTGGAGATCACTAGCTGTGCTCTTAGAACATATTATCTGATTCTGCATCATCAAAACAACCCCAAAATCCAGTTTTTGTGTCCATGTCTGGCATTTGAACCAAAATGCAGTAAGTGGGCATGACCACTTCAAAAGCACGCTTCTATTATGAACTAAAACACTAATGTAGACTCACTTTACATGGCAGGGAAATAAATTGATTGTGATGATGTCTTGTCCAGCTTTCTTTCATACTATTTGAGAAGGGAGACAGAGTATAGATATTTCAAATTCAAAGCTTTAATATTTTGAAAGATCTTACTTTAACGAGTACATCACAAACACATCATAGAAAAAAATCCTGCCTTAAAAATGCACACAGTCCTCATTAGCCTAGTGAAAAGTAGAGGGAGTCAGAAGGGTAAGATGAAGGGTGATATAAGAGAGAAAGCTGGCTCAGAAATTCCTGTGGTGGAAGGAGCACTGCACTTCTACTGTAGGTCTAAAGACCATTCAATCTCTCTCTGTGATTCTTGTCAAAAATAATTTGGCTGCTTTTATATCATCTTTATTTTATAATCAGTTTTAGATTAAGGAGAGGATTTTCCCTGCAGCTTATGAAAGCTCTCAATGGAACGCCAGAGAGGCAATGGCACAGTGCTGCCAACAAAGCAGGCAATGCACGTCTAGAGGGAACCATGTGGTGATGGATCAACATGCTCTGATTTATAGATCTAGATCTTTGAATAGTTCTGAATACTAAAAGCTAGGATTATGAATTCCAGAGTTTATAAAACATGGGATTACATAATATATGAAAAAATTTGAAATTTATGAGACAGAATGTTGCATGTCTCATTTCCCATTCATTGAAGAGAATGATTGAATAATACCATCTGAGTGCTTTTAAGTTTAGAAAAACTATCCTGGTATGTGCTTTCTATTGTAAACTAGCTGCAAGCAATTTTTTCATACCTGCTTTAATAGTTTTCACAGTATATGTTCTCTGCATTTATTTATACATGAATGAGAGACAAAGTGTGGTCACTGATAAATGTAAACTCAAGCATTGACATTCTTTGTAATTACGTGGTTTGGAAGATGGATTACTTTTGTTTCTGTTGCTGTTGTCATTGTCTCTGCATTAGAAGATTCAATTATTGTTATATATACATTAACAAGGAATTTTTTAGTTAAGCAATGATAGAGGGGATTTTAAAAGTTTTAATTGTAGTGAAGACTGCAAGTTTCACATCTTTGCTTGATAGATTATTCTTTGAAGTTGAGAGTACCTAATTGTCTGCAAATAGTCTTACTCCTAATAAGCTAAAGATAAGTAATTTTAAATTGTGTATTCTTGGGCTGTTAATCTTTTCCAATTTCGAAGTACTTTTATAAACATTTAAAGAGCACTGGTAATATAAGATTACTTTAAATGTTTAAAACTACATTCCCTCTAATGACCTGGTTTATAAAAATATATGTCACTGGGTTGTTCAAGGAACGTGATAAGTAATTTTATACTTTCATTTGCTGAGAATCAGTTCTGGTGCAGGTTAAATAACTGATAGAATGGTTATTCAGTAATTTATCTAGCACACCAAATATCTGTGATTTTGTTGCTGTTGAAAAAAAACCCTTCATATTCTTCTTTTACAGTAGAACCTATCCTGTACTTCAGTTGCATATTGGTCTTTCTGCTAAAACTCATTAGTACCTTTCCTTCCCATATTTCTTCATCTTCTATGTGCAAATTTCACTGTCCCACTGACATTCTCTGAATGTCACCCATAATGTTGTACAAGCAGGTTGAACTGTGTCTAATTAAAATGTCTTAAAATAACTAGAAAGAAAATTTACTTGTGCCACAAAAAGAGGACTCTTGTGAATATTTTTTAATTAGAAGAGTCATTATAAAATAAATTTAAACAATGAAAAATATATTGGAAAGATTCTGAAAACTTTATAATATAGAAATAACGTTGGTATAGAACAGTCTGCATGGGGTAATTCTTCACTTAGTCAAAATCAGTCTTAAAATAACTAGAAAGAAAATTTACTTGTGCCACAAAAAGAGGACTCTTGTGAATATTTTTTAATTAGAAGAGTCATTATAAAATAAATTTAAACAATGAAAAATATATTGGAAAGATTCTGAAAACTTTATAATATAGAAATAACGTTGGTATAGAACAGTCTGCATGGGGTAATTCTTCACTTAGTCAAAATCAGTGTCTTGATAGAAACATTACTGAATTTCTATTAGACTTTTTGTAGAAAGGTATCACTTCACAAAATGACAACATCAGTACTCTCAGTGTCCTTCATTAAAGAATCATCACTGGATCAACACTCT
This sequence comes from Fulmarus glacialis, assembly GCF_000690835.1. Taxonomy (NCBI): domain Eukaryota; kingdom Metazoa; phylum Chordata; class Aves; order Procellariiformes; family Procellariidae; genus Fulmarus; species Fulmarus glacialis. Next base: position 6,560 of record NW_009227931.1, on the reverse strand, counting down.
ACTAAATCCTGAAATCTAAGTAAAAATTGCATTGAAACTAACAGTTCTGTATTTATTATTTTATCAGTAAAAATACCTAATATATTGCAAATACAGGGAAGATCATCATTTTTACTCTGTTTTCAATTGCAATCACTCTTCAACACTTAATGAAATTGAATGCAAAGTAAATATTTAGATAAAAACTTTTAGAGGACAACTAAAATATCATAGAAGGATGTATCAGCTAGGTTGAAGGAAAGCTTGAAAGAGGGGCTGGTGTGTTTACAGTCTAATAGAGATATTCCTTTCCTTTCATGGAATCAGCTGAGAATTGACAATGTTATGTAAGACCAAATTTTACTATTATAATTTCATATAATATTCAAATCTGCCTTACTTACTCTTTTATCTATACAATTTACATATAATTTTCTGAATAATATGTAAAATGTTTTTTAATTATTAAAAATCTATTATTCTTTCTTTCTACTTCCATTTTGGACATGTTGAATCTTTTTGCAAGTTGCCAACATACGTTATTGAATAAAGTTTTGATTGATCTCTGATTCCTTTCTCCATTTCTCTGAGGACTGGCTGTTCAGAGCTGGTATTTGATGTGTTATGTTCTATTTGTCTTTCCATATTTATACTGACTACGTTCTTTCAGTAAGGATACAGAAGCAGAAATTTTTGTTTTACAAAACATATATGGACTGCAATTATAAATTCAGTCATACTTCAGTAAACTGGAACGTGGCCTACATCTCCTGAAAGCTGTAGTCCCTTAGTTTTTGTGGTAGTGTTAGCAAATGTGGGCTGTCTGGTTTTCTTGTCATTGTTTTAGAAAAGTAATCCTCTAACAATAGCATAACTGCAAAGAAAACATTAACTTATCTTCTTTACTTTGATGTTATGATGCATTGGAATTACAGCGTAGGTATCCCATATTCTTCCATCAGGTTATTTTGGGGTTTTTTTTGTTACAACTTGTGCAGCTTGCCTGGACCAGCAAAACATACTTTATACACACTGCAAAAGATTTAGCATTAGTCTAACTGAGATCTAAACAAAAAAGAATTATTATTATTCCAGATCAATTATTAGAGAAAAAGAAAATAAAGGAATTATTACAGAAATTCTTCAATAATAATAAGTTTAAAAGTTTTATATACACTTCCTAATAGTCTATCCATTTTTTTTCTGGTGTTACACTCACACTTTCACTGCCCTTCTTATTCCCAAGGCCAATTACTTGTGAAGCTGTAGAACAGTTCATTTAAAATGAAATATAAGAATTTGGGCACTGCTCTTTTTGTTTCACAGTTCTCTATCCTGGGAGATAGGAATGATACCCTGCATCACAAAATCTTTACATTACCTAAGTTCATCTGATGTATTCACTTGATTCTGCAGTTTGTAAGCAAGAACAGCTAAGATCATAATATTTTGGCTAGTCCATAATTGTCTTTTACAAAGTCTTTGTGTCTTTTATTAAGAATAAGGGATTATTTTGGATTTAGGTTTATCATTTTTAAGACAGTGACTGCCGAACAATCTATGTTGAAATAGTATATGAAGAGGATTGTTGAAGTTTTATCATTCCACGAAGGAAAGATTAGATGTAGTTTTGATCCAAAATGAGCTTTTATGTGTCCTTTCGTCTCCCAGTAGAAATTAGTGAAGCATTTCTATTTTTTATCATTCCCTTTCATTTTGATTAATTTGAATATTCATTCAAATAATTCAGGGGAATTATTTTTCCCTTCGTTTCCCTATATTGTCCTTCGCCTTTCTAAATTCTTTACTTTTTATTATTAAATTTGATGGTAAAGCAGAACAAAACAAAACAAAACAAGAAGCAGTATATTAATAGTCTGTTCTTTCTCTTAAATAGTAGCTTTGATGCCAGGGTAATTACAACTTTATTTCTTTTAAGACATGTAGTTGGGAAAAAATATACAGCCTATTATGACATGTGACAGAATAAAGCAAGATCCATAGCTGTATACCCACAATTTACTTGTTCCAGGACAGTGTACCCATTTATTTTCTCTTATAATTAGATTGTAAATTTCAACAGGGAAGGTTCTTTGTCATAAATCTAATACCTAGCACCATATAGTCCAATTCTGCCCGGAATGTCTTCGAATATCTACCATAAAAGTAATAAGTATTGAAGACTTATTTATAAATATTACGTTCCGTTTGTCTCTCAGCGTTTCCCTTACACAAACCAGCAGGAGACGTCACAATACATAACGATTTTCTTCCCTGTTCTTATTCCCTGAATTACATAAATTTTCAGATGTTGCATGTATACCTTTCCTGTACATGACACAGCGAAGACACACTGGAATACACACTTTCATACTAAGGATTAAGAAGGATAGGATTTTCCATGCTAGTCAGAAGACTCCCTTGAACATGGGAACATGGTCCTCTGAAGTACCTTTACTGTCATGATACAATTTATGCATTTGCATTTTTCCTAGCAGTTCTTATCCATGTAACAACTGGCCTTCTGACATGAGCAAATGTGAGCAACTGCAGTATTCATCCTCTGTACCAAGATGGAGAACTTTTGTCTTTCATGTGACTTGGAAATCAATTTAAATCTCCCCAGATAAATGTCTGCATATCTATAACTTGGATACTTAATTACTTCTAACCAAGAGGGAAATGTCTTTATCCCTCTGTCCTGTTCTGTTTACCAAAGAAACATATCTAATTATTTCAGTCTGCCGTAAAGTGCACTAGTACTTGTTAGTGGCTGGCAGGGGCTTTATGAGTTCTTCAGCCAAAAGCATAATAAAAAAAAGGAGGAAATAATGACCTTATTTACAGCATTAATAAAGAAAAATGTGTTCTCCTTCCCACAGTGATTCTGTAAATTTTCCACAAGAAGTTAACGTTTATGTTTTTCATAGTTTCCTGTCTCAGAAGTACCCACCAATTCAAACTGAAAATGCTGGCACTTTGCTTCTTTGTGTATTTCAGATCTGTCTTTCATTAAGATGACTTTTGTTCACTCACTGTCTTTCTGAAAAACTGGTAAGATGAGAGAGTGTTTCTGCGAGATAACATGAGGTATTCTATAACCTTCATTAATTTCACATGGCATTAACATGTATTAAATGTAAATCGAGTTAAACAGTATTTTTAAAAGATGCTCCATGCTTAGGACAAAAGTTTATAGTTGTATTAAGAGGTAGATTCGGGTCTTATTACTGGTTCCTTTTCTTTCATCTTTATGCCACACCAGAGTGATATTTCTTATATTAGGCTAGTTATCTTGATACAAAAATCCTGCTGAGGTCAGATATTTTAGCTTTTCACTGTCTTTTTGCCACTCATCTGCTAGGAATTTATTTAGTACTTTGATTCTGTAGAGTTTTCTGTTGCATTTCAACTGACTTACCATAAAATTCTGAAGTTGTGATTTCTGATTATTTTCTCAGTGCTAAAATCATACCTTTTTCAAATGAAAATAAAGTTGTATTCACTGCCTCAACCTCTTTTTTCTTTTTTTGTTAGTTCTAGCTTTTCTTCCTGTGTTCTACTAGCTTTTTTTGCTGATCTGCTCCTATTTTTTAATGATCTCCTAAGAGACAGCGGTCAAAGGATATTATACAGTACTCTTATGCTATTTGTACTATCTATGATAGCAGATTTCAGACAATAAATAGGGGTTTTGAATATCATTCTAGTAACAAGCAGTGAACATTTCTTTGCTCTCAGTTTTTTAATCAATGAAAAAAAAGGAGACGGTTTGAGAAAAAAGGGAACCGTAGGAGGAAACAATTCTTACCCAAATTCTCAAGAAATTTTTATGATTTTTATTGTTTGGGTCTATACGATTCTGTCGAAAACCTTTACAACTATGGGTAAGAATTACAACCCCATTTTATATTAAATTTTACTGATTTTATTATTACTCTAAATAAGAAGTGTAAGGAATGGAACAGAATGCTTGGGAGGTTTCAGGAAAGAACAAAGTTTGCTGGAATCATAAGGGAAGTAAATGCAGGGTACAAAGAGAACCCAGGAAATCTGGGCAAAGAACAGCTATGATGGGTTTTGCAAGATTACTTTTTGCTTTGAAATAATTTTGCTGTTCTAAATTTGCATGTAATCCAACTCTGAACAAAAATGTTCTTTTCACAGAGGTTGTGCAATCTTCTGTATGTAAATTATGTTGGATCATGTTAGTCGTTTTGCAAAATGGTTCTGAGGTATGAGAATTAAAAAAAAAAAAAATATTTTTCTATTTTAAATATAATATGCTTTTATCTTATTGCAGGCTGCTGAACATTAGTCACAGGATGAGAAAAGCAGAGATTCAGTATTGACCCTGAAAGTAAAATGGAAACATCTTAAATTAGTTGCTCAGTGGTCTCAATTCTTACACAGAGGGGAGAGCATTTTGTTAATAATTAAACAGGCTTTTTTAAACCTTTTTTTCAACCATCAATGACATTTATTTTTTCCAGAAATCAGATTGCTCTTTCAGATCTTCATTTAAGCCCAAACATAAACTCTTTTGCAAAGTTTTTGCTACAGCACACTTTGAAGAAAAACCTAGCCCTCCCACTTCAAGGGAAGTACCAGTGAAACATGTTTTACGTGGGATCCTTATGTCCAGATGATGAAATGTTATTAGAATAAATGTCATTCGCTGGATGAAGTTTAGAAGACATTTCTCATTTTTCATTCCGAGTAACTTGTGATGTAGTTATATTTCTGTCCTACCTTTGAAAATATATACATTGATTAAGTATTTCACTATTAACAGCTGTTTGCTCTAACTCAATACATCACATATCTGTCATTGTCATCTTTGCATATTTAAAATAAGAAGCTTTTTTTGTGTTAGTTTTATTGTGACTTTCCCTCCCTTGATTATATTTTTTAGAAATAGTTTTGGAGTGAAGAAAAGTGTATTTTTCACAATTTTACCCTTACTGGAGTCTGGTATCTCAATGCAGGCATAAGACTGCTGTGCGATGTATGTTCAGAGACTGAAAATATTTCCACATGTTCAGGTATCTATATAATTTGTGTGGTATAGCTGAATGACTTACTCTTTACTTTGAAAGCACAGCTGTATGTTGTGCCGCTGTGCACAACAATCCTTTTTTGTGATACTGTGTGTTTAGACAAATGGCCCAGGAGTTGGGAAATCTATGGGTGTCCTTTAGTCTGAGGGATTGAAATTTATATCTCCTGCTTCCAAAATAAACATCCCAACAATCAAGCCAGAACCTACCGATGTCTCTTTTACGTGATGAGGATCTCAACAGGCAGGTGCAGCAGATTTTCTATTTCAGTGCGAGCTTTTTGTTTCAGTGTTGTGGTGGCAGGCTTGGCGCCAGTATCTGTTTTATCTACGCTTAGTAGTAGTACAAAATAAGATTTATGTTTGAAGTTCTAGTGGGGAGGGACCCTGCTATTCTCAAATTAAAAGCTACGACTCCCAGAAACTATTATTTTGTTAAAATAAATTAACTCTGAAACTAGTGATTCAAGATTTATTCATCCATAGACCAATTTTTTAGTTCCTATTGTTATTCCAGTGGTTGTCTAATAGAAAATGCAGAAATATTCTTGGGATTGCCCTTAGGAAGGGACACAAAACCTTATATCTCCTCCACCCCCACTTGAATCCCTTCTCCACATTATAACCATAAATATGGATAGTCAAGTCCTTTTTTGTTTCCTTTCAGCCTCCTTACTTGTTTTCCTGGCTACACAGCATTGTTGAAAGACACCAAGCAGCCTTGTGTGGGAAGTCAACTAAAATTACTGTGTCTGTGAACATATACTGTTATAAAAAATGTAGATACCTAATTAAGAGTACTTGGGTTTTAGTTTGGTTTGGGGCTTTTTTTTCCCCCTAGAGGAATATGCTTGTATTATCTGTGCAATGTCAGGATTCTTTTTTCTTTAAGCAAATACACAACTGAATTCCATAAAAAGCAGACTGAAAAACTGTGGGGGCAGTGCTTCTCAGACAGGGAGCAGGGGCATGTGATAGGGACCAAGAAAGGAGCAAGAATACATTAAGCTCGAGCTTTGGCCAAGCACTTCATAATGTGAAGCCATGCCTCAGGCAACAGAATACATTAGTGCCTTTTTCTGAATCACTCTCTTTAATTTGGATACCTAAAATCCTCATAATTTTCACTGAAGGGGAAAAAAAAAAAAGCTACTGAAGATCTTACCTATAGAGAATTTCCCGATACAGAAATATATTACTCAAATATGTATATTTAGTAATTAATTCCAATGCATCATAAATTCCTTTTCTAGTAAACTAAACTGCTGTTATACTGAAAATCACAGGTAATATAGGTTATTTTAAAGCCAAAATTAGATTAATCTAAGCTTTTCACCATCTCTTCTAAATACTTAGTCTGAATGCAAAGGAGCATCATCATCCAGTAGCCTTTAGGAGTAAGATATAAATGACTTAAATATAGCTGTATGTTAGCCCATCTTGGAATACCACTAAAAGTCTCTTGTGTTATATGAGTTAGTCACAGGAAAATGTATTTGCACCTGTCCTGGTTTCGGCTGGG
>NW_009227930.1:13751-37041 GCF_000690835.1 Fulmarus glacialis | reverse complement strand
AATAATAATAATAATAAACATAATAAAAGTAACGGTAAAATCACAGATTGAGATGGTAGCTAGTAGTATGTCCACATAGTATGACTAAAGTATGGCTTTGCTTTCTATGTCCAAGGTGACAATGCAGTGTTATACTTTGTATCTGATGGTATGCCAATGATGAACTTACTGTATTAAAACTTGAGCATTTTATGCCACTTCTTCCCATAAATCAAAAAAGTGCATGAACACAATTTTCATCCTTTCTTACTCAGAATTCATTGGAATTACATCTTTATGAAGTGTAATGTTTACCAAATCATGCACACACACAAAAAACAAAACAAAACAAAAAAACCCAAACAAACAAAGAAAAAAGAAAACAAAAGAAAACGTAAGAAAAGAAAGAAAAATACACATCCTGTCTACTGAAAGGATACGTACAGTATTAGGTACTCTCAGAGAGTCTAAGATCACGAAGATTTGTTTTGCTTTTAATGCATAGTGAAAATGTTGGCACTTCATCCCATGCTATTGTCTGCATTGCCTATACTCCACAGATACTGCCAGTGCTTGAAAAGAATGACAGGGAATCGTAGGATTGTGCTGTTTAATTTGAAGTCAGCAGGTTTTTAAGGCTTTCTGCTAACAATAATTGCTTTCATACATTTCTGTCTATCAGCAGTATTTGTAAATGAAGTGAAATTGCAATGATCAGGTCAGCTCTTTAGTCACATGGGTAAACTTTCACTCTCCAAAGTCAAAATGTAATTTTAAAATAAAGAAATAAGATACCAATATCCTCGATAGTCTAAATATAATTCGCAGCTAATTAGGAACTTCCTCTAGATTCAGATTGAATTATGTAGGGGAAAATACTATTGACGATAACAATAAATTCTTACTGCATCCGTACAAAAGACGACAGAGAAAATGACAAATACAGCGTGCCATAGCATATTCAACCTTCCCCCAAACTTCTGGAGACGATACCTTTCTGAAAACGTGAGAAAAGGAGAGCCACTGAAGAAAGCATGAGAACTAGCAGCTAGCTTTCTTTCCGTCTGCTGACATATCGTGGTATAGCATTCAGGCGAACCCAGATCATCATGGACTTGACACTGTAGCTCAGATTTTGGTCAAGACTAGCTCCAGCTTCAGAAGACAAGTGCAGCACATTGCTCAAATAATTTTTTTTTTTTTAAAGCTGCATTTACTGTAATTTTAAAAATCCAGTTTGGCTATCTGAATCCTGCATAGCCAAGAGGACACCGCAATTTTTATGAAAATGTAATTTTTATTCTTCTGATTAGGAAAAGACTAATTATATTTTACAGCTACAAACAAGTTTGGTTTTTTTTCCTTTGCCTCAGCACTGTGAGGTGAAGACGCTTTCTTCCACTATATCTAAGATCATTCAAAAAGTGCTTTTCAGGACAGATGTCGAATACAGGCAGAAAACTTTGTATACTGGAAAGGGGATTTTTGGGGACAGAATGGACTAAGAAAAGAATAAATTTAGGGACTAATGCCACTTAAAGTAAGACCGAGACATGGCAACATAGGATGCTGAAGGTTTCATTTTTACTCTATGGAGAGTGAAATGCTTCCGCTTTAATAAGCTGACCATATTCCAAAGTTAGTGTGGTTGATACAATATTGTGCATGAATTACTGGCCTCACCCTGCAAGAACGGTATTTGATTTGTGCAAACGTCCCTTGCTGCAATTTAGAGAAACAACAACCTGGCACGTTGATTACTGGTGCAGGGTACTTATTGTTTCTGTAAGGAAAGCATGAAGAATAGGGTTTGCTTTTTTGGGTATCACTTCTTGGAGTGAGTACCTAAAATAGATGTTGTAGTTTTCTGAAGTATGAAACAAAATCTAGTTATTGGTTAAAAAGTATATAAAACAAAAAAAAAAAGCTCGAAGCTTATGAAGTGACTCCACAGAGTTCAGACCTTTAGCAGTATAAACATAATATAAACTTCATTGTCTGTAGTATTGTGCCATGACATTAGTCTCACTAAGACAAAATGCCACTTTGCAGCAAGCAATAAATCTGACGAAGCATTTTTAAACATAATGCCCTAACTTGCTAAGACAGGCTTTTACACGCTTCCAAACTCTTCTCCCTGAAAATTAACCCCGTTGATTCTCCAAATGTTAAGGGTCTCGGGCAAAAGTAAACCAAAGGCTGAAGTAAAATAACCATCCCCTTGGAACTGAACGAAAACTTAAATCCAGGAGGGATCACAGTCTAATTTCATATACATATATATGTATGCGATACACATATATATGAAATTAAAATAGAGACACACATGACTTGGGCATCAGAAGGGGACTGCTACTTTCATACATTCATAAATAGCTGCTGAACTCTCTACTCATGAAGAAGCTCTTGTAGGCAGTTTGGGGATTTGAAAATCTCGGGGACCTCACTGTCCAGCTTACAGATGACCTTGTATATGGCCTTCTTCCAGGAAGGATCAACATCTTTGCCTGCGATAATGGCATTGAAAAACTCCCGTAACGTGATCTGAGCCACTTCCAGGAATCTCTCTGGAACCTGCTGATACAAGGAGACAATGGCATTAATACAGTTTTCAATTTCAAGTCTCTGGTTCTTCAAAGGAAACTGAGCTAAGTTCTTTCTTTCAGAAAGGGGCTTACATAGCACCTGCATTTTCTAAATGTGGCAGCCTTCTATTCTCTTATGCAAAGCTGTTATATATAGTACTATAGCAATAACTTTTATAACATGTGTTAGAGATCTTTGTAAAGTCTACTGACAGAATGTAGGTAACAAAATGTTACTGTCTGAGTTTGGAGAGTTGGGGATTTATAGGATATAATTAGCAGGAGGGGAAACAAACACAATTGTCTTTAAGGAGAGAAATCTCTGCTTGATATTTTACCCGTGCATTTACGGCTATGTTCTCCTCTCCGTGTGGGAACTAATATGAAAGTTACGCATGCATAGAAAACCCTCTGTACCTCTGCGCTTAACTTTGGTCGCAACCAGTGCTGAAAGCTGTCAAAGAAATAGGGTATCTCTGAATGTTGTTCGTAGTTTGAAAACAAGCAAGCAAGCAAGCCTTCAGCTAATGATTTGCTTCTGTGGCTGCTGTGCATGAGACCCCCATAAGACGGCTTTCTTGAGAGAGATTATGGTCTTCCCTTCTTTTTCAGAAGCCTACAAATAAAACCCCAACCTCTTCAATGGGCTCGTTGTGCTCCCAGTGGCTACTGAGCTGGGATGCATCAAACTTATCTGGGTTTTCTAAATGTCACTGTCACTTTATGGGTGAGCCAAACGGCCAGCTAGCGGGGGCATGCCACTCTCGGAAACCCCTGAACAACGGGTGAATGTTAAAAAACACAGTTACCTCCAAACTTTGGTAATTCATCCTAAATAGTTGTCTCAGGCAACAGCACCACCTTTTTAACCTCTCCCTTAAATGATTCAAAAGCAATCACTATAATGAACCATAGGTCAGTTGTAAGGTTGAGGTCATCTCCATAAAGGTATTATTTTCCATTTTTATTACGGAAATATGGCTTCAGAGCTCCAGAACTGCTAATACACGGCCGGCCAGTAGCCAGCATGCTTATAATAGCAAGTATTCCCTCACTGCTATTCTTTGCCCACTCTGGCAAAAGGAGTTCTCCGACCTGCAGTAGAGGCTGCTTCAACCATTCCTGTGGCCAACAGACACCTGGGCAGATCTCACTCATTTACTGAATCCATGTCACATTGCCAGATCAGGGCCAGCACGTTATCCTCTACTTCAGGCTTTTGTTCTTCTCCCTTTAGAAGCCACTTTCAGAAAATTTGTCTGGAAATGTGCATGTTTAACCTGATACGATAGAGCTCTGGAGCCTCACTCACCTATCACCGTTGGGGAAACACTAGCAGTTTGCTAGCCACGTTTTGCCATCAGATAAGCATGAGATCAGCTCTCCCTGACACCTAGCTGACAAACTCCGCTTCCAGAAGCCCCGCAGCCTGCAGAAGTCCTCTGTCTACCTCCGAGAGTGAAATCCAGCCCCCACACATTTTTCTCTGCTCCCAAAGACAGGCTGCCTTCTGTGGAAATTTTTCATTCAATGGACCGCACAGAAAGAAGCATTTTTACAGATGTACTATTCCAGCAATAATTATGAGGGAAGAAAATAACTATTATGTTTCACTTATTCCAGCTCAAAGAAATAACTGAAAACTTCACAGAACCACTCTGCTGTTTGGGCACTTGGTAATACGTCTACAGAAGATACCATGCTTGTCTCATTCTTGCATTGCTATAAAAAATGATACACTTCATTTCATGCAGTTCAAACAACTGCTCATGTGCTGTTCATCACGCTTGGTATTGCTGGGCGCTAACCAACGGGAAGAAGTTGTTGACTACATGATACTAGAAAGCAAGAAATGTAGTAGATAACCAAATTTTTGCTGTACACACTAATGTTAGCTCACGGGGGCAAAACCTGTTGTTTTTTGCCTTTGTGCTTGGGAAAAAGAGCTCACACCGTTCAATTTTGGTGTCCACTCCAGAGGACTAACATTAGATGCCTTTCTTCCTTTCCAAGTCACTGGACATGGGAGGGAGGCGATTACAAGCACCTCCATGAGAAGCATAAAGTCCAAATGCAAAAAGTCCCACCTCTCCCTACATGGTTACACTCATGACAACTTTAAGCATGGAAGTGACAACCTGAGTTTTAAGCTGAGCCTCTGCCATTCAATTTCTACCTGTGCATATGAAAGTTTTCCAGGTAGGGGATGCTGCTTTTCCATGGAGTAGGCAGTGTGAAACCCCTGAGCCACTAGCTTCCAGGCCTCCCATGCCCGTAAAGACACACAGGCTTTTCTTTTAGGCTAGGAGTTAGCTTTTAAGGTGCAACTTCATTGTACCTGAGTCACATCTGCAGTGCCGGGCCCCTTTGAACCCGGTACAACAGGCTGCAGAGAGCAGCCCACAAACATAATAGCGAACGAAGCCCTGTGGGGGCTTTGAAAAGACCTCATAATGCCGAGTTCCCAAAGATCTCCCCTACTCCACAGGCATTAAAGCCATTCATAGCTCTTTCCTTTTGGGATGTTATTAGCAATTTTTCATGTCAGACTGGATTACACACGTTACTTTGCATGTTGTAATGTGAATAGCACTGTGATTAATCCCCACAGGATAGTATGTCGGCCAACATTTTTCCTTTCTAGAAAGAGTAACCGCAAAGTGTTGTTGTTGTTTTTTTTTTAATAAAGAAAATACCAGTGAAGTCCAGAGCCTGAAAAAAAATATTTAAATGGATGGGCACTTAGATTTTTCACTGGACAATAATCAGTCAGCCATGTTAATCATGTGTCTGGGGGTAGCATTTCCCTGACCCTAAGCGATGGCGACCTATTCAGCACATCTTTACACCTAACTGACTGAACATCTCTGAAGTAGGAACATCTGCAGAAAATGCTTCAGTGACAAATAAACTCCATCTACATTGCTTTTAATAGAACCAACAATCCCTAGTATGAACCCAGGGCATTTTCTTAGCATCAGGTGGCAGCAGTCAATCAAAGAATCACACTGTACATTCACCAGGAGGAAAGACAATGAGGTCTGCTCAGGGGAAGGCTAGGTGGGTTTCAGGCTGAAGCGTCCACATCAGACTGATTTAGAAAGAAATCACACTTTGCCGCATGCTTTGTCAATGTAACTTAGCTTTGCTGCCAAGGAAAAAGTCACAGGCCAAACTTTGGGCTAGTGTAAATCAGCAGAGCTCTACCAGCCTCAGTGCGGTTATGCTGATTTACACCTGGTACGCATCAGTCCCATACCTCCTAACGCAGTCCAACAACCACCACAGTGCCCCTTCTCAAGCCTTAGCCACGTTAGCACATCCCCTTCATCTACGAAAACTGGGAGGGAATTAAAGCTCTCATCTGCTCTTGTCTATTTATGCTGTTTTAACTACTGGCATTTTCCTTGGCTTGAACAACAAACCTGAGCTATTTCACTCCTGGGTTTGCATGTGCAACTACCATGCAGAACCATTTGGATTAGCACTGTGGGGGAGTGCTTTGTTAAAAATACTCAGCACAAACTATTTCTATGTGAGTAAAAGTATAGTTCCAATGGCTCAAAAGTTGGAGCCAAGTCAGACCTAACTCACACTTCTTTCACACAGAAGCATATGCAGTTGCAGAAAGCGATACGGTTTAAAAATACTTGTTGAATTTCTTTTCAAGGAAAACATTACCAAAAAGACAGTGGTGATTCAGAAGGTGAGGGCAGATCCTCAGCAAGTCTAAGTCAGCATTGCTCGAGGAAAATCAGTGAAGCAACACTGATTTTAAGCCAACAAAGAGGATCAGGCTTCCCTTTCTGATGGCATGCATGGACTTTAAAAATCACCGCTGGGAAGGAGGGCACACTAGAAGTAGCCCTGTGTCTCAAGTTGGTGGCCGATCAGTGGCCCTTCACTGTTTTTCTCATTATTGGGTTGTATTGTATCTTGTATCTTTTATTAGTTAATTCATTTATTTTTGGGGTTGTGCAGCAAAGACTTTTTCTCCCTTCCCTCCCATTCCCCTCATCTCCTCCCCTCCCTGAGCCCTCCTCCTCCTCCTCTTCCCAGTTGCTTTACCTTCAAGGATGATTTGTTTTATTAAACTGACTGTCCCCAGCCTCTGCAGTACATAATAAAAGCCTGACATAGCAGCCTGCCTGCCTTCTGTGTCCTGCAGATACTCATCATAAGTGTCAGGACATACCAAGGTTAGCGGTCACTGGAAGTGCGCTCACTGGCTCAAGCCTTGCCAAACATGCTTGGCAGCTGAATGAATGTCACAGAGACTAGAAGGGGAATTACAAAGGTTAGAAAGAAGACAGCCTCCCTCTCTCTTTTTTTCTGGAGATATATAAGCTGATTTTTCACACTTCTGAAATAAACATCAGCTCATTCACAGTCCCTTTCCAGCACCTAAATCTCTCCCATTGTCAAACAAACCTTTAATTTCTACCCAAGCCTTATTTCTTCATCAGCAAAATAAGATGCTTAATTCTCTCTTAATAGAAAAGGGGAAAAACACAAAACCAAATGACAAAACAAGTCACCGGTCCGCTCAAAGATTTATATGTGTATTTCATGTCGTTAATCCTATTAAGGGTGGGCTTCTTTACAGTTAATCTTTTAAACTTTCAAAAATTCTTGCTCAAGTGGTAAATCTAGATGATAGAAAAAGCAATACAGATGTAAAGATCACAGAATTGTGAAAGTCAAGTTAAAACCGATATTCCAGAGAATTGTGTTTTGTTTTTTTACTATAAAAGGGCAATAAAATGCTGACTGTAAGAAGACAATGTCAAGGAGAAAAGGGTATTGGTATTTTGGATACTCTTGACTGCTCGCCTTGGAGAGAGAGTTATTCTTGTCACAAACCCTTTTGTCTGCATCTGCTGACTGCTTGCCTGTAGCCAGCAGCATACTTTAACTGTTTTGTCACCTCCTAACATCACATGCATCAGCTGTTGTGCTTTTGTTACGGGTATTGTAGAGCTAATCCACTGTGGCTGTTCTACTGTGCAGTAAATAAAACAGAAACTGCTTCTCAGACAATTCTGCATGAATATTTCAGATGGCTTTTACAACTCTGATTCACAAAATAAAATACCCCCCCCCAACTAGACTCAGATGCCTCAAAGCTAATTGCATGCAATGACTTCAGGCATCAGAAACAACTGTTTTAGTTGGATAAATGAATAGCAGCCCTTTCTGAAGTTATTCTTTAAAGACACTAAACATACTTCCTTCCTTGCAATTTTACCTGCGTGTAAATTTTTTTCTTTAGAACACTTTGGGTTTTTGGCAGTGAAATATTTTATGCCAACAAAATACTTAAAACATCTTTGAAATCTTTTCTTCCGTAAGTGCAAGAGTCTGGGAAGTTTAGTTTATTTTCACTTGAGCATCAAGTATTTTTTAACCATAAAAGTAATTTTACGAAGTTCCTAAACTTCTCCCTCCAACTTTCCTAGGACAGGGAATAAAATATGTACTCAGAAGTTCATTTTCTGCAGCCGATTGCTAAACTGTCCTAAAGCAGCGTGGCTGTGAGCATGTTCACAGGGGCAATGGCAGAAAAGCCCAGCATGAGGCCTGAAGCAGAAAAGATACCCTAGGAAAGGAGACAAACAGGTGAAGTACTTTACCGAGCATTCATTCACCCTTGTGCACACATGATTCCTCTAAACAAACTCTCCTATCCCTGCTGTTTGTTAAGTAAATATTGATCAAGGAGAGACATATCTCCTGACAGCAGTCGCACAAGCTGGGGACTTGTACTGCAGACAGAGTGGACTTAAATGGATAAACTCAGATGCTTTAGGAAGGCCACACAGAGATTACTAGATAAAAAGGCAAGAAGTCAGAGAGTTGGTTTTCCTTTCCCCCCTGCGGGGGGCTGGGACTTGGTTACGTGGAACCTCCATGACAGAAAGAAAAGTCATCTGCTCCCAGACACAGTCTTATAAAGCAAGAAGCCTGCATCTTAGGTGCCCAAATGACTTCATATTTTTCTCTTTTGCCAGCTCATGCATTAATATTGCACGCAATAAATGTGGAGTTTAAGTCCCTCTCCTTGAGCACATGTGGAAGGCTACCAAGGGGCAGCTCCTCAGCGATGTAAATTTTCACCACTCCATTGGTTTCAACAGAGAGTTTACGTCCCCTGTGGACAGTCCACCTCTGGTTGTGCTGGGCTGGGGGCACACATTTGTCTCAGGAACACTTTTTCCTCACTCTTCATGCTGATGCCTGTGGGATAAGGTACACACCACCTTACGTAAGGGTGCCCAGTTCAGGCTGGCATGTCAGTTCTCATAAACAAACAGTGAAGATTTATTGGACTGATGTGTCTAATGGTAGTAAAGCAGCAGAAAGCAGCAGCAAAAATGTCAAGTCATTAGTGGCTGTGATTTCTTGTAAAATTTCAGCAAAAGTAAAAGCGACCTCATTTTAGTAAACTCCCAAAATTTGGGTGGACATTAGAAGTAATGCAAGTGCGTCTTGGAGCAGATTTTTAAGCACTCCTCAGAGATCGGATCGAAAGCCTCCAAACCACGCGCAAGGCAACCATAAAGCTATTCACCTTGTCTGGGGAGGGCAGAGGGAAAGGACCAGGCGTTAATTTTCAGTACGGGGTCCCATGTTTAGCAGTACCAAGACCAATGCAACCGTTCTAATATTGTAACAGTGTCAGACAACTGCTTGGCTGTAGCACACAAATCTGAAGATCCTTCAGACAGGGACAGCTGGGCTAAGCTTGAAACCTTTTCTCATACGATGTCTAATCTGCATTAAACTTCAGCTCCATTTATACGATTAGGCTGGCCAGAGTGTACCTACAGACTTTGCCTGTGGTATTGTGCTGGAGTCTGATAGTGTGTTGTATTACTAATGTTCCAAGAGTAAACACACTTGTAGGAAACAGCTATAGTTCAAGGTTGCACTTTAAAAAAATAAATGTTTCATCAGTCTTAGCAAAGGAACAAATGGCAATAACACTCTGTATCGTATTTTACAAAGCTTCAAAAGAACAATGTCCCGTTGAGTGAAATTCAGTAGCATTCTGTAAACATTAATTTAAGGAAATCAATAGGCTCTGTGAGCTAAAGCCATATTGCAAGATAAACTGGCTGGAGTGCTACTTTGTCAAACAGATTTTAGTTTTCTCGGCTAGATAAAGACGGTTTCAAAATGGGGTAACGTGTTGCAACCAAGGTTTGAAAACTATGTGGCCTTCAAACAGTCTGCTTGTTCCTACTACAAAGCTGGATAAACATACTTTAAAAATGATAAGATTGGGCCAGGATTGATTTTACTTTCAAATTTTATATAAAGTAGAATTCTTGGTGAGTGTGTGTTTGGATTTTTTTGATCCTAATTATAAGCAGAAATAAAAAAGTGCAGCACAGAAAGCTCAAGATGTCAGGCTGCCAGGAGAGGTTAAATTATCTGGAGGTGGCTTTTTTTTTTTTTTTTGCAATTGCAGGACTTTATGGATTTAAAAAATCTTTATTCATGTTGACCTGGTGGGCAACAAGTCGCCTTGCCAAATAGGAAAGCCAAAATCTCTAGTGGACTTAGGATCAGAGGTCTTCAGCTGGTGAAGGCTGCTCACGTTGCAGAGCGCAAGGTCGTGGTAATGGGAAGTAAACAGGTTGGAGGGGGTGAGAGGGGGAAGCCCAGATCACTGTTCTAGTTGGATGATCTAGACAGTGGCTATAGAGAGGGACTCTGTAGGGAGCCTCTTAACCCAAGGATAAGGCGCAAACAGCATCTATTAGGCAAGTGATGGAGAACCTCTCCAGGACGACGAGTGAGTCCACTATCAGGGGAGCAGTCTCACCATGGGTAGCTCCAGGTCAGACAGCTTTAATGTGTATGCACAGCGGTCCGCACTAGCACAGGTACAGCAACAGCAGAAGAGATTCAGGGGAAATATTTCTGCTCAGAAAACCTCATATAAAGCACGAACCAGATGAGCACAGGCACCCCCCGCCCCCAAAGTCAGAATAAGGTGAGCTTTGGGGGTATGACGCAACCTTCTTGAAGAAAGGTTGCGTCTCCAAACTCCACATGCATTATCCACACATAGCCCTGAGCCCCTTCCTCACATGAGGCAGATTCAAGCCTGTGGGCTTTTGGGGCAAGCTGGCACCTTGAAACGTCTATTCCCATATCCGTAGCTTGTCATGTAGGAAACCTACCGAGGACAAGCCCTTCCCGGTCCCTCCCTACCCATAAGACACTGCATCTGAGCAATGCTGGGGTCAAGCCAGCAGTAACGCAGCGAGGCATCACGCTACTTCTGAGGCCACTTCTCCGTGGGCTTGTGGGGAGGCTGGTGACGCTGGGACCAGCCCCTTCCTCGCGTGCATCCCATGGAGCCAGGGACCCCCCTGCTTTAACGAAGAGCTAGAAGGCTGCCCACCTATTCACCGGGCCCGCCGCAGATTAGGGACTTGTACAATTTTCAGCTGCAGGCACAGATCTGCCACCCTTTTACAGGATAACGCTGCCCCGAGCAGCATTGCCCTACCGTTGGTTTTCCTGCGCTCACAAGGGCAGCGTCTGCAATACCTCGCTGGTGTCCTGGCTCCTGCCACGTTTATCCAGACTGTCACCTCCCCTCACGCACATACTCTTTTCCCCGAGCGCAGCGAGCTGCTGCGTGGGACCATCTTAGCGCTGCGAGTTGGTGTGGCAGCATATCAAGCAGGAGGCTTTGGCTTCTACACAGAAATTGGAGGCAGGTTTTGGAGAAAGTTGCTACACTTTTTGGCGCGAAAGCCACGGCAGCATATGGCCCAATGTTCTCAGTTTAAGTCTGACACTTAACATTATTTAACAGTTTCTGTGTTAGGTGCTTTATAAGGTAAAGGAAATTAACAATTTTCAGCTAATTAGATCACTCAATTGGCTGAACATCCTGGACACCTCTTAGAAAAAAAACAGGTTGGCTCAGGCGATGGAAAGGCTAATGCCTCTTCCATTATCACTTATGAGGAGAGGGAAATAGTTGGAAAGGATGCTTTTATTTTAAAAACACAAATGAAAAATACCTCATCTATCGGACACTCCAGTAAACACACTTTATCCCAACCACCACCTTTCTAGAAAGCAGGGCGTCAACTTCTCCACCGCTACATGTGTCCCAATCCCCCTGGCTACAGCAGCAGCAGCTCTCCGGTGCCACCACGCTCTGCATTTATTGCCTTCAAGTCTCCTCTCACGACTCCTGCTGTACAAATCTGTTAAGAAACAGATTTTTTGGAAAGAGAAAAAGATGGACAAGAAATTGGGTGGCTGTTCAGGTCGGTCTGCTCTCCCACTGTGGCACGCAAAGAGAAGCTCACGCTTTTGGGACTGCACTAACAACACAGCGCTGAGCCTGGCGTTTGGGAAGGGAAAAGCATTAGCCCGAGTCCGGCTCAAAAGAGAAAAATTAGGAAAACAACACAGGTTTCCTACTGCATTTACCGTTATACTGTAGCTTTTTTACTCTTTGTAAAAAGCTGGAAAACACATGCGCCTCAATGATTTAAGACTGTATTTTAAAAGTGTTTGTTTTAAATGAAGCTGAGATCCCTTATCCCTTGAGTAGAGTTTGGGGCACTAGTAATCTACCGCTGGCTTACTGTTATCTCCTCTGCCAAGCTCACAAAGGGGAGAGAGAATGGGCATGGCTCTTACAAGGAAAAAACCTGACAGTGGGGCTGCTGAGATGTGTGATAATATCGGGGAAGTGAAAGTGGTAGTGCAGTGAAAATGGATACTGCATGATACATTAGATTTAATCACTTGCATTTCAATTAAGCTTTTCCACAAATAAAGATTGGGAAGTACTCTGCAGGCTCCCTGCGGGGTTGGAGCGCCAAGCGCTGTTGGTGCTGCGTGCCCTGGCTGGACGCACACAACAGCGCTTCCACAGCTCGCTCAGGCTGAAACCCCCCTTCTGCCTCCCAGGGTCCTCCCGGTTTGGACCCATCTTCCCATTTCGCAGTACGCAAGAGGCATCCCACACACGTCAGCACCCCCGGAGGATCTCTGTCCCGGGACTGCCCATGGATCAGGGGATGATCCTATCCATCATGGAAACACAGCTACTCTCTCATGCAAACACAACGGCCTTAACGTGCTAGTTTTAAGCATAAAACTTGGTAAGACTTGAAAGTAGAGTGGGCTAAAACAAAACGACTTTCCATTTTCAATTTATTTAGACTTTTTGCACCTTGAAATTCAGTTCTCCTCTTTCCCCATCCTCAAAAATCATCAATAGCATTTTACTGAGGAGATGATTATCAAATTTCCTTTTCTGCCTTACTGATGAATTAGAACTGCATGAGATGTAGAGCCTCCTAATGGAAACTCTGATTGCCCTTAACTTACTGCATTGCCAATAGCACTGCCGCAGAATGGAAAAATCACTAAGGCTCCTATGGCTTATGATAGTTGGGGGTTTAATATGTGTTGGGAAATGTAAGAAAGAATCACAGGAGGGGTTCCTGTCACATCCCAGAAGCTGCCTCATTCAAAAACTGAAGGAGAAATAAAACTCACGCATACAAGAATAGTCTAACTTTAACTCAGTCCCATTGTGGTGAAATGCAATCCGCTACAAGAGGCTGCGTACAATGCCAAGTGGCATATTACGTATCCTGCTGCCAAATTCTGGCAGGTACCACATACAGGCGCCCACAAAAAACCTGTCCAGAAAAGTGAGTACAGGGATGACCACCCAATTCTGGCTGTGCTGTGGGAACAGCAGAGAGGTTATTGCATACTCTCCTGGACACATCAGCCAGATGGCAATGTGCTGTTTTACTCAGAAGGACCAGGAGGCACAGCCTGGACTGTGATGAGCAGGTATGTCTCTCACCAGCAGTATGTCCTCTACTCTCATGGTGTATTTCCATGCGTAAAAGAGCTGGGCAGGCAGAAACTGCTGGTTAGACCATGGATACAAAGGAAAAGTGGATCACAGAACTTGTAATGTGTGGGGATTTTTTTATGTTCAGCAGAATTTGGCCCTGTAGATGAACCATTAACACTGTAGTAGAAGTGACAATTAAAGGCTTATCCACCTAGAGTACATCTCATACATATAAAAATGTTGTAGCAGTTAGTAAACATCTGTAATTGGTGTTGCTTGCTCTTGCTCACTCCTCTCACCCCTCTGCATTGCAGTCACCTTTGTCTTCTGTGTCTGGCCCTGAAAAGCTCCAACTGTGCCCTCTCCCTCCTCGCTTTGCGTGTGTTGGGGTGGGGGGAGTGAGGAGGGAGGTAGGGGAGAGGGGTGGGAAGCAGGTGGTGTTTAATCAGTCTGGCAGGGAAACAGTCAGCAGGGGTCCTTTTGGGGGTGGCATGAAGGTGGTAAGCATGCCCTCTGGCAGCAGGGTACCTCCTTTCCTCCTTCCCATGGCTGAAGGTAGGGGCAGGGGAAGGAAATTGTGGTTATGGGTGACAGGTGTTGTGAATGAAGCTGGCTGCACCAGCCCAGGCTCTCCCCAGTTAACTCTGACAAACCTCCTCCCAGTGTAACCATGCTTTTCTGGGCAGCCAGAGCCCATCGTGATGGGATAAACTGCTCCATCTTCTCCACTCTGAGCCATGAGGCCAGCCAAAGTGGGCTGCAAACACCCTGTTACATGCTTCAGTGCAGGACCTGCTGGGGATCAGTGAGTCTTGCAAGTCTGTGAGGTCAGAAGACGAAGTCTTACATCCGAATGGACTGAGCGCCCTCTCGTTTGACTCCTCTTTATCCCTTGCGGAAGGAAATGGTGTGACTCCAGACGGCGCTGGATTAGATAACCTCGAGGCTGGGCCTCGTCTGATGGAGCCAGCCCTCTCCACAATTACATGAGATAAGCCACTTTGGCTTCCCCCTGAACATTGATACTCGGCAGTTAAAGGGCTTTTATTTGCAACGTTGATTTCCCCTCTCTTCTCTAAAACTTTCTGAAGTTGTAGACTACTGCTTTAAATGCATTTATGTGTCTACACCACCGTTCTCCCCTAAATCCCAATCAATGCAGCAGCCTTTCTGCTTAGCAACAGAGATCATGCCACCCTGGTCTGCTGCTCTTTACAAAGCCTTTCCATTAACTACAGAAACAAGTTCAAGCCCACGTCTTTGAGCGCTCTGGACCACCACCTGGACGCGGCTTCTTCTGACGGCACATTTCCACCAGAGCCTTGAAACCACCCCCCCACACAGGGCAGTTCATGAGTCCCTCCAGTGGCACACAAAATGAGGCAGAGCTCGGCTGCGTACCTTCCCCCTCTGCAGATAAGAAAGATGAACCTTGCCCCTTCCAGATCTACAGGGAGAAATCATCTCCAATACGTTGATTACCTTCGGCCGGCCCTTCTGGCCATCCCTCTCTCTCTCGCCCACCCACATTCGCATTTCCCTGCACTATGAAATCCAGCAATACTCTAGTACTGCAGGTGATGGGCTCTGCATAACTACAGAAAGTGATCCAGTATGCTGAAGACTCCCTCCCTCTTGAACCGAACAGTATTTCTTAACTTCACTTCTTGTGTTATTATTGTCACTTCAGTAGGACACTGAACTGTGGCTACTTCACCTCCCAGGTTCTCTCTCTCTCATGCAGGTGAAGGACACAGTCCTCACGGACCCCTGAAACATTCTGCTGTTACTTCCTCACAGCCTCAGTATTTTGTCTTTACAGATTTAAGTATCTTTGAAAACAGCGCTCCATGCCAGTGTCGGAAGGCCTCTCCACAAGCAAATCTGCGCTGCCACTGCTCTCTCAGCCCAGGGATACCTGCTTCGAGAAAGGGCAGGACCCCAGAAAGCTGGGCCAGAAACCAGCATGGGTCATGATGCTGCTATACCTTTCCCACGGTTTCCAAAGGTTATGACAGTTTGCTAATTCACATTATGAGACTCTGACTCTTGTCCATTTTAAAACACGTTGAAGATATCAAGCAAACAGTGTTCTGCGTGAAGGTGACCTATTCAAAGTCCTATAGGACGGGCAATCCTATCTGTAAGGCTTCTGTTAAAGTCAGTCACACAGCCCTGACCCCGCACTGTAAGACGGTGTCGGCTGGGACCTCCTCTTTTGGCAAGCACACCTTACAAAAATAAAAACCACGCCCCCCTCTACCCCACATCCATAAACATGATGGCTCTGTGACTCCAAATCCAGGTCTGCATTTAATTTTTAGTTTTAAAATAAACAAATGAAACTTTTTTCCAATTAACATTTAACATATATTCACACACTTGACTGTATAGTAACACAACAAAAGACAGCTCTTCAGCTGGTGCAGATTAATTAGCTCCAATGATTGCTGGAGCTGATTTACACCAGAAACTGAGAATCCAGCCCAGAATTTAGTTCAGTGTCACGGAGAAAAAGCATGGGGTGGGTGGGATGCAAAGGGAAAAATCTTATAAAGCTAGTAAGCTAACCCATTATTTCACATCTCTCTGGTACAACATTTATCTAAAACAGCTTAGATAAAGTTTAGAAGATCAAACATTTTCCTCAATTTTCACATTACAAAATGTTTTATGTCCTTTTAATGTGACACATTAAAACAGGATATAAGAAATATATATCAGGTCTCGTGAACACCCTCCTCCTTCACTGGACAGTGCTGCTTCTCCAGAAGTTCTGAGTGAGAAATTTAGCTATGTCGTCTAAAAGAAATTAAGAAAGCCTGGAAGAAACGTGTGCAACTTGCATGTTACCCACTACCACAACTAGGATTTATTAAATGGTAAGAGAAATCACTGGTTTTTTTCCTTTTCTTTTTTTTCCTCTGTTTTTTTTCAAACACCAAGTTTTAAAATTGAACTGCCTAGCCTAACGAACTCTTTCAATACGCAGGATGAATGAAAAAGCATTTCAGCTTGTGAGGGATAAGACTTTACACGAGTGAGGGGCAACATGGGTTAAAATTCACCTTGCTTCTCACTCCTCATCTACGATGGATTTTTGGAGAACAACGGACATCTGGAAATCCATTTTACATAGAAAAATAGAAAACAGGGAAGAACTAGGAAGATGAATAAAGGCTCATCACAGACACAAAAGACCAGAGCAAAAAGAAGCTTGGATTTGGGTATTCTTGTCTGGCAAGGAGGCAGGCAGTAAGGCTAATGAAGCATTTGCGATATGGGACGTATGCCAGCGTAACAAAGAAGATGTGCATCAGCTCTGCAGATGTGCCAAAGCCCCCAGAGCAAAATAATGACATAATCACCATCAGTGTCACAGACCAGACTGTACACAAGGTGACATGGGAGAGAATAAATAAGAGTCTTTAGAGGCCTGTAGTACACACACGGGAAGGAATAGCCATTCCTCACAACTGCCACAAGAGAGTGGCGAGATGTTGGGTATAATGTGTGCAGCTAGCAAAAGAAATCTTGAATTGTGCAAGGCTAACGCACTATAAATTGGTGCTTTTCTCGATCTCCAGTTGATGTTTCAATTCCCACTACCCCTTGTTGAATGCAAAATGAAATGGCAATAGGAGTCGGAAGAGTTTGCCAAGTTTTGTTTTGTTTTTGTTGGTTTCTTTTTTTTGTTGTTTTGTTTTTGGAAGGGGTTGTTTTGTTTGAGAAGAGGATGGGGCAATAAGGATGAGTACCGGTAAATAACGGTAAAAGAAAAAAACCCCAAAACCAAAAACCCCAAAACAAAACACAGCACACCACCCCTACATGCACACACGCGCACAGGCACAGAAACCCTGCACCATTCAGCTGGAACAATCCTAGGATTCCCCCAAAGCAAAATTAGAAACAAACGAGGACGGGTTTTGCTTTTTTTTGGGGGGTTGTGCTTTCTGGTTTACTGCTATCCATGAACTAAACCAGGAAAAATCCCACTAAAATATTTTTCCACGCTAAAAGACAAGATGACTATTTTATTGATCAGTAATAAAACACCGCTTAGGGCAATTTAGTACTTAACATGTTATTTGCGGTGGGGAGTAATCTGAAAAGCTCTGAGTAGCCTTAAATCATTTCACAACAGCTCTTCCTGCATAAAAGCAAGTGTTCGTCTCCGTACAGCTGTGTGATTTTGTGGTATTTTTTTTTACAGGACTTTTGTCAATTTTTAAAGGGAACATCTGTTTGATAAACTAGAACAACGCTAGTAGTAATCCACAGGCCTAAGTGGGCAAACTGTGAAAGAGCAGGAGATACGCTGAAGGCGCCAACAGGACTCTCGCAGAAGGAACGCTCAAGTACGTAATTGTTTGCAGGATCTGGCCCTACAAGAGGAGCTCAGAAGAACAAAGCACTTGGCTTCACCAGTGTCCCTTTTCATTGCTTCTAATGAAAGATTCATAAGAATAACTTTAATTTTTTATGATCTTTTTTTGCATTACTGTATTAGCTGCATCTACTTTGTATGCAATTTCTTCTTAAATACAGAAAACCTGTTTCAAAATGCCAGGCATAATAACTTAATCAGTACAATAATTCATCTTGATTGTTGTGCGGTCCTTCTTAACAGTAAGGAAGTGAGATAGAGCCCAGAAAATGCTTTATATGATTATTCCTTTTCATTGCAAAATGATGTATTTATGAAGAATGCAGGTGAAGGTCCGGAGTGGAGTTATTTTTTATTTTTTTTAAGATGAAAAAAAATTATTAAAACCTCCCTAATTTGCTAGTTAAACTGTTCAGTGGAAGAATGATTGTATTTGTCCTTTTTGGCTTCGCCCAATTAATTGGAGCAGTAACATAACGATTGTTAATAAACAGCTCTAATTTGACTGTACTTCTTGCCTATCTACTAACCGCACCGTATCTTTGTTTAGCATATCATCAGGGAAAACAAGGAAGCATGTATATAATTTTGTTAAGTTGTATATGAAGTTTAATAATTACGCCACAGAGGATTCTAAATTAATCGCAGAAGGCACAACAACATTAATAATCTGTTTAGCAAATTCCGGCATCTTTGCACTTCGATGTTATGAGCAGAGACAGTATGAACTGTGGCAGTTTTTTAAATTGGGTGAGTGTTTGTTTCTGTTACAGCTCATACCAATGTTTTCTTTTATGCTTTTTCTACTGTGCACCTTTCTTCCCTCTAAGAAAAAAAAACAAACCACAAAACAAAACCACAGAACAACTCAACAAACAAGCCTGTGCTTATTTGGGTGTGTTCTGATCAAAGCTGACAGATCAAATTTTTCATTTATTTACCAAAGTTTCATTGCAGCCAGTCTTCATAATTACAGCAGCGTTTTAATTTTTTTTCTTCCCTTGAATAGGAGAGAAGGGGTTCTGAGAAAGTTTTTAATTAGCTAAATAGGTCTGTGTAATCTAGATGAAATAAACACGCCCGTTTGAAAGGGTTGTTAGAACTTTTCCAGCCATTTAATCCATAGATGGCTGAACACAATGATACCTTCCACAGAAAGCTACAGCCACCACCAGCAGCTGTTAGAAGAGAGCTTGCTCCCTGCTCCTATTGATAACCCTTTGTGGAATGAAGAAAAAGAGCTGAGGGAAGGAGAACTGAATGTCAGACAATAGACATCGCTACACACACTGTCTCTGAACTTTCCTCATCTCTGAAGGACAATTAATTATGAAGGCCTTTGGGGTAGGTCGAAGCAAGGGAAAACCTACTGCTGGCCCAGCACTCCAGCCGCTATCTCTGTGTTTGTTAAATGGTTGTGCCTGTTGGGGAACCAGAGTAGCAGCCACCAAAATAGCCAATAGATCATTTAGGAAAAAAGAGCAAAAGATTTTTTTATGTGTGTCTGTCCTTGTATAATTCTATTCTCACTGTGAAATCATCCATACACAAAACACAAGGACAATTTTTTTTTTTTTTTTTTTTTAGAAGAGCCACAGGGTAGGTTACAGTCAGAAACGGCCTCTCAGTGGTGTGTTAAAAAGGATGGTTTTTTCACCAAATCATTTCACAGAGGCAAAACAGACAAACACAAAGAGTTGAGACTTTTTCTCCTACATTAAATAGAGTAACTGATAAGGTCAGACATATGATACCTAAAGACATGAATCTGTGAACTCTTGAAGTCAAAGGACTTCTCTGTGCAAAGGAACAATCTTTCAAAGGAAATAGATCATAGAACTCCACTGAATCCCCTTTAAACTTTATGAAGCAGGAGGAGAAAAAGCTCTAAGTAGGGAAGCTTGACAGAAGAGCCTTGAACTATTTTCTGAAGGAAAGATGAGACCCTCCCTAGGCTGCCACAAAACATCTTTTTTTTTCTAAAGCCTCTTCTGAACTTTGATATGTGCCAAGACACCGCTATTGAAAGCTGTATAATTATGTGCTATAGCCACTGTAGAAAATGCTTTGTTCACCACAACAAAGAACAATAAGCAAAGTAAAGTGACATTACACTGTATCTTTTTCTTTAAGAATGTTGAGAAAGGTCACGGTACATTATAACTAATAAAGCTGTTGAGTAAGGAAGTTTAAAGTTGATCTTGCTGTGCTTAAATGTAACCCAATGACAAAAAGGCAGAGGGAACTAAAATTGTAATGACATTAAAAAATAGATCATATATCAACGTGCCAACTTCATTATACAAACACCTTGAATCCAAAGGACACAAACAGAAAAACCGAGTGTAGTCCTGCAACAGTATTCCTCTCGCGATTCTCTCCCTAATAGCTTCCAACTAGAATCTGCAGTTCAACTCACTGCAAAAACTGATTAATAAGCATTAACTGATACATGCAATGCACGGACCTTCTATTGCAAGCCGTGGATTTTGTTACTTGATTAAAAACCAGGTTCATTTCCCGTGCAGTTTGAAGTAAAGCTCTGCTCTTTCACAAGAAAGCCTCTTTAAATTTTTTTTAAAAAAAAAAAAAAAAAAAAAAGGAAAAGGCCCGAGGGCATCAATTAAATTTCCTGAAACCAAGATTTTTAAGTGAAAAAGAAGTTCCATCTAGACACCTATGTTTCTTCAGAGGAATCAGGACAGTTACGTTTGCTATTTTCAAACTGCCAAAGCAGCTTTACGCTCCTTGCTGCAGATCACCAGACAGCGGCCTTCCGACTTTGTCTTTAAGAATGCTGAGAACGATGCTAAAACGCTACAACAATAAAGCCCTTGAAGGAGGAAGTATACAGCTGAGGGAAAAAATGCGTGGCGTTTAATACTGAAACAAACAACTGTCCCGTTAGGCTGTGCCCACTGCTGGTACCACCAGAAGTACAGAGACTGCCAGGGCAGAGCAGTTTGTATGGAAAG
This sequence comes from Fulmarus glacialis, assembly GCF_000690835.1. Classification (NCBI taxonomy): domain Eukaryota; kingdom Metazoa; phylum Chordata; class Aves; order Procellariiformes; family Procellariidae; genus Fulmarus; species Fulmarus glacialis. Next base: position 16,254 of record NW_009227930.1, on the reverse strand, counting down.
AGCAATCTCTGAGATGGAAGTTAGCAAGTTACGGACTTGATTTTCACTTCTCTTGAGGCCACTTTGCACTGCTCCGGTTGTGTAAAGGAGCATTACGGTGGTCATAAATTGTACTTTACAGTGCCTGTGTATCGCAAAACCACTCGTAAGTGGCCTTAGTTTAAATAAGAATCAGGTTCGAAGGTTTTAATTCTCCTTTTGATGAACACCAAATCAATCCAAGATGAATCCCACAGATGAAACTGGAGAAGAATACAGGTTCCTAAAATAAGCACATGAGTGGCCAGAATTTTCATAATTTAGGATGGCTTAATTTTCGGATGCAGCACTGGGCACACTTCATTTTCAGGGAATGGACTATCGAGGACCTCCTGACAAAGTGGCTCTCATTAACAGATCTCCAGTTGAGCATCCCAAAATGGAATTGGCCTAAAACCATCATCACTTCTGAAAATTTTGGCAGCCAGCGTTCCTCTCAAGGGTTCGTAGGCCGCTTACGTGACTGGGTTATTACTTAGATTTTATAGGTGGTGTTATTTGAATTGTTTTACATAATCTCACTGATTTTTATGGGACTAACTCAGAATGCCTTAAGTTAAACATTCTGCTAAGACTTGCGTACAACTGGTCTTAATTATTTTTTTCTCACTAGTATGGTTTTCCATTGCCAAAAGCAGAGCAAACTTCTTAAAAATTATTTCCTCCCCCTTCGAAACGACGACACGTGCCGTAACTAGCGCTATGAAAAGAGGCAATCATCGCGTCAAGCCCCACTGTACCAAAACTGCATACAGTGTATTTGTGCAAATAACGCAGCTTGGCAGACGTTTCACTATTGTGATCAATCTCAATAACTACGTCTGCAAAATCGGGCAAGTTCCTGTGAAGCAGCAGGCAGGCCGAGCTCAGAGAGATGGCGTGTGCGGGGGCTTGCTTTGGTGCTCATTTGCTCGCTACGCAGAGGAGCGTGGTGAGTGTAAGGAGTAGGCAGGAGGGCGTAGAGAGAAATCGCTAGCACAGAGAGACCCTGAGACTTCAGAACTAAGACTGAGCCGTTAAATGCCCACACGGAAAAGGAACGGGCATTGTGCAGAGAGACGTTAACACATGGAGAACGATGGTAACTATAAAAAAATGCCAGGGAACAAGGATGACGGAGGAAGAGTGGGACCCAAAGCAAGGCTGAAAACCAGGTATTGTCCTCAGGCTAATTTATTTTGCTTGTTGTAAGTACATAAATCAGGAAAAAAAAATCTTATTTATGGTTTTCAGCCATATTTTTATTTTAACTCACAGCATGGTGTCCCCCTCGTTTGAAATCATCCTGCCACAGTCACAACTGTGAGCTCTGACGATTTGTGTTAGGATGGATTTTGAAAGAGTTATAAAATTATTTGGGATTTTAATTTTTTTTCTTTTAATGCATAGCAACAATACCTGACTTTAATTATTGCAGCTGGCATTCAAAAGCCTATGGCAACACCAGAGATGAGACAGATATCAAGTGGCACAGCAAGCTGTCCTCTCTTTCTGACCAACTTCGGCATTTGTGGTGGGACACTGACGTTTGCAGCTTTCACTCACCAGGACAACCCACCTTCTTCCTCCCTGGAAGAACGGCCCCAGAGCAGAGAAGCATCTTCACCTTCCACAAAAAAAATAGTGGTTTTTTTATTTCCCCCCTTTCAAAACTCAGTTTCAAATTGCTCTGTGCAGCACAGGTTTCGCCAGCTAACCCTACTGCGAGAGAGGGAAATGTGGAACTGGCTACACGCATACACACACGTGTGCACACAAAACACAGGCAAAGTTGCATCGCACTGGAGGAGGCGTTGTATCTGTCTCTGGCTCACAGCCACACGGCTACAATGGCAAAGCTAAAAACGATAGGACATGTGGTTTGTTAAACATCTTATTTGACTTTGCTACAAGCTGTCAGTTGCAATGCGCAGGGAAAGGAACACAGTGTCGCAGATTCCTGAGCAAATCAATGGCACAGCCTGATATGGACCAAATGCACATTTTAGCTTTATCATTTTTTCCTAATAGTCAATTTAAGAGTAGTAAAGGATACGCACGAATTTCACCCAAGAAGAGATAAAGGGGGCGGGTTTAGGAATAGTAGTGTAGGTGATTTAAGAGAAACAGCATATCAGACTAATCATAAGATCAGCAAAGCATCGCTGAAGTATGAGAGGAAGGAACTTTGATGATGCTAAATATGGTAAATGCTCAGTTTGCTAAATCCTTTTGGATCCAATTTCAACATTACAGTACTTGTCATTTTTGCTTTGCAGCTTGTGGGGGAGGGGCCGGGCATTTATCAGGAAAAGTTACACTGGCTACATTAAAAACTGCACCATACAGTTTAATGATCTCATAACTGTTGCATCTTCAGTGCAAAACCAAGATTTAAACCTCTACGAAATTCTCATTATACTAGATAACACAAGAAAGACTGAGTGAAAGAATCTGCAAAGCATCGCCATTTATAACATCTCTT
>NW_009227930.1:12261-13720 GCF_000690835.1 Fulmarus glacialis | reverse complement strand
CATCCATGATGGGGGAAAAAAACCAAGGGGCTCCTTTCCTACCAGCTGCTACACCCCTTGGCCGAGAAGAGGAGACTGCAATCACTAGCAGTGCTGAACATACGAGATTTGTATTTTCTTATCTACCTGAAAACATCTATATGCTCCCCACAGTTCTTCACTAAGTAATCTGTTTACATTAACACTGCAACTAACGTTTTGAAAAGGACTAGTAAGTGCCTGAAATCATCAAGGATACGAGAACTTTTGAGGGCAAAGAACATTTCAACCTACGTTCTGCAAACAGAAAACAGTTGCTTAAAAAGAAAAAAAGGTTGACGGAATTTAAGCACATTTTGACAGAAAAAAGTTGGTCACGCTTATCTCCTTATGTATTTCCTTTTCTTTTCCTGTATTTAGCTATTATGCCTTGGCATACAGGCAGATCTACCTCGCAGGGGTGGGAGTCTCCTGTCTTGTGCGTGCGTGAGTACCTAACAGGGCCAGAGCCCTCAGGAGGCCTTGGTGGGGCCACGGCACACCAAACATGAAGTCTGGATGTTGTCGTCTGCCGCAACGAATGGCAAACCCCTCGAGGAACATCCTCTTCCCCCCTCTTTTTTCATCTGCCCCTTCCATGCAACGATTCTCCCAGAAAACTCTGCGTGCCCAGAAGAGGGGGAAGGAGCTGAGAGAGCCGAGAAAGTCTTTGCTTAGAGACTTTTTGCATCATCTGAACCTACGTGCTGTGAAAACGAGCACTGCTGAAAATCCCTCGGAAGGATTTTAGGCAGGAAACCACCCTCCTTATGCCGACAAATGTCACTTTTGCTACAGGAGGGGGCTCGTTATGCAACTTGACCCCAAGTGAAAGGTGCAGACAAAAAAAAAAAAATATTAATAATTAGTACCACCATCGCTTTCCCACTCCACTTCACCAAGAGATGGGATTACTCGAGCCTCCCCCTCACGCACACCCTGTTCAAATGCATCATTACATCTGACTACCTGAACAATGCAAACTGCCATCCTCAGCAGGGAGAAACACTCTCCCGTGGTATCGCCGAGGGTCAGCATGTTAATGATAACAATAGTCTGCTGAGCTACCAGGCTGGCCTGTAAACAGGAATCTTAATCAAAGCCACAAACCCGTTACAGCAGAAAACAGAGAGCATTTACTTCCAGTAGTCATTTTATCCTGCAGCTTGACAAAGCAAATGCATTTTAGTTCTGTAAATCAAATGAAGGAAAGCAGAGGAAGGTAACTGCAAGTGTTTGATAATGATAACAATAGTCTGCTGAGCTACCAGGCTGGCCTGTAAACAGGAATCTTAATCAAAGCCACAAACCCGTTACAGCAGAAAACAGAGAGCATTTACTTCCAGTAGTCATTTTATCCTGCAGCTTGACAAAGCAAATGCATTTTAGTTCTGTAAATCAAATGAAGGAAAGCAGAGGAAGGTAACTGCAAGTGTTTGAT
>NW_009227930.1:0-7239 GCF_000690835.1 Fulmarus glacialis | reverse complement strand
GGGGGGGAGGGGGGGGGAATGTAACAAACTAATTTAAGCTAATGTAATGTTTATAAAGTTACTTAGATAATGACACCATGTACGCCATTATAATCATTAAAACCCAATCTATGTTTTTTTAAAAAAAAAACTTAGATGATAAACACAAAATCAAGTTGATGTGAAGGAACAATTACTTTTAGAAAAAAAATCAGGAGGTCCTAATATTCTGTAGAATGAGGGAGGATGCAGCTGTATGTCGACAGCTTTCATATCCTCATTTGAATAATGTGGCCTGAATCTGTCACTTTATTCATCCTCCTTATGCTCAGTGTACTCTGCATCAACAACAAATTAAGTTGTAAATAAGAGACAATCATCACTTTTGTTTTTAAGCAGCTTCTGCATGGAGAATTTCAATGTACTGTTTCTTTTTGACAGAAAGAAAGGGATTCTACACTCTGCTTATGTAAGCACAAATATGAGGAAATCAACCGAAATGAAACAATAAGGGAGCACTTGAGAACTGCTCCAAAATGTTCTTGGAAGTACATTTCTACCACCACCGAAATCTCTTTTTTTACTAGGATATGTATAATGAAAACCGCTTAATTTACTGTCATAATTATTCTTACTTTGCTCTAAAATTTCAATGATTTTTTATTTTTAATTTAAAAACTTTCCTCGTCTAGGCACAGGCAGGGTACACCTCAACAGGAAGAACAAGTGAATAAAGTCAGCTGTAACCTTTGTGTGCCCAGAAATATTATTATCTCCTTATGATAACATGATACCATTTCATGAGCAAATATAGCATGCAGTAAGGAGGTGGGGGGGAAGAGATTTTCTTACCTTTACATCTGAGAAGTAGGTTTTCAGCATATTGGAACTTGGGTACCGGGTGTAAAAGAACATGAGCTTGGCCTTTTTCAAGTGATTCGGTGACAAGCCTTCCTGCATGTAGGATTGAATTAGTAAAGGAAAACGCTGTTCTTGAGAAAGCTGTTTCTGAACATACAGAGCTAGCAAAGTGCCCCCTTAAATACTCTACAGTTCCCCAGACTACAGGAGAAAATATTAACATTTAAATTGCTGCACTGTAATTTTCTGTACCATAGCTACACGAGGGATGCGAGGCCATGTAACTTAAACCCTGTATTTCCTATCAGTTTTGGTGCTGGGTCTCGGGAATCTCGCAAGTTTACGGCTTGTGTACCATATGTATATTCACTTGTTGCTAAGGAAACAAATGCACGAAGCATGTGCTGCAGAAAACTTATCGGAAGCTTTTTCTCGCTCTCCTTTGCAATTCCAGCTAAAGTTTCTTTTTCTCTCAGTGTTGTGCCACTGGCACGAAATAAAGCTAATGCATGTGAGACAATCGGAGGTGCTTTATCGTTTTGAGCAATGTTTTATACAGGCAGTACGTTTCACCTGTTTCCTTTGTGTCACTAAATTTTAACATGTTGAGTAACTCCCTCTAATCCTGCTGTAGCTTTGCTCCAGTGGCTGCCTTGCAAATCAAAGCGAAATTTGTAACAGGCAGAGCCCCTCCGCCGCTCAATCCCCCCGCCACAAACTTGTCGCCTCCTGATTTACACAGTTAACTCCTCGGAGAACGAAGCTGTATTTGGGGCTAACCAATCAATAAATGCGGGCTAGCGGATCAATAAATGGCCACTTACCCTATAAGGCAGCCTATTTATCCTGGAAACATCATTACCTTTTAGATCTGTAAACAGAAGCAACTAAAAGAGTTCCCAAGGGAATGTGAAGCTAACCATAACAATCTCGGCTTGCTGATTTTTCTCCCAGCTTCTTGGCTCTCTTTTGTGTACTGCGTGCTAGGACGGCTCTGGTCACATCTGTGCCGCAGGCTGGCCCTGCCATTTCCTCAGCAAATTAATGGCTTTATAATTTATCAGAAATGAAGATGCACGTGGAGAAAATCAATGTGGCCCCCACAAGGTCAATTAAGGGTTCTTCCCCGAAGCTTCTCTAAGGACTGTTTCTCCTAAACACAATTGTTGAAAATTTCACTCGGTTCGCACCTTATGGTGGGGGGAAGGTCAACCAAGTCGACAGATGCGCTGCAGCCAAGGTGCCTCTTCCACCTTACGGCCGGGCGCACGTCAGCACAGAACATCTCATTCCAGCCCTCGAGACGGGAAACCCAGACTGATTTTTATCAGCAGGCTACTGCTGATTAGCTAGGCTTTTTCAGCAGAATTCCTTCTTTCCTAATTCGTGAGATCTGCTGAAACCCTCTTGCTTTGTTTCAGCTACAATGTTCATTCTTAGATTGGAAAAACGTAGCATTTAAAAAAAAGTCATTGACAATATTAGTTTAAGAACCTCTTATTATCTGGAAGTACACGGAAAACGGCTCAGCTGAACTTGCGTTTTGTTTTAGATGCTTAATGATTACAAAGAAGATAATTTATGACTGACATACTTCTTGTGCCAAGAGAAGAGTTGAAAGAACCTCCAGTTACCTCCATTAGACTGATAGAGAAGTCTAAAAGAGCATTACACTCTGCAGTGCCATCTGTCAAAATACGTAAGTGAAATAATAGTAGCAAGCTGTCACCTATCGCTTAGTGATAAGAGTTTTAGACAAATCAAAACTTCTATGCCAGAAATCCATTTTGTTATGCGATCCTTTCAGGAAAGCGGAGGTCCAAAGGCGTACTCCAATAAGTAAAAGAAAAAAAAAAAATCCCAAGTCTCCTTCATTTGCAATTCCTCCGACGCTGACAACATGCTAATACTGGGTTTGGCATATATTCTCTTTCAATGCAAGCTCAAAGATGGACTTAAACTTTCAAAAAAAGCTCTCCTATTTGCTGGATTTAAGCATATTAGACAGTTGTCTAAGCATTTGGATTCCTTCTGCATTTAGGATTTTTAAATATTTTCTGCTCTAATGCCAGAGGATATTGATATTGCATGAAATGTGTATCAAAAGATGTTCTGAGACTCAAATTCCCAGAAATCCATTTTTTATTAAAATTATACTTGTTCTTAAGCACTTGGCAGCCTTAAAGCGTTATCAAATATGCAACAAATCTTTGTATCTTGATCCTAAGGTTAACGCTTTACTGTGATAAAAGATATGATCTCTAATAATCTAGCAAAAAATAGTTAATGACAGACTTAAGAGCTAAGAATTAGATAACCCATTGCTATTTCAGAAAAAAACTGAACTGACCAATTGCTTAATTTCCTTTTTAAGTGCTTGGGCTGAAAAGCAACTGTTCTTCCAAGAAAGCACTAGCTGTTTCCAGGATACTTACACACGCACAATGACTCATGATGAAATAGATTCAGTAAACATACAGCTGTACCGAACACGAGCTAAGCCCCATTCAAGGCCAGGAAAGAAAACGAGCACAAATAAATATTAAGGAGGTAAAGGGAGGAGGGGTGCCGAATGGAACGCAAACAAGCTCTGTCCCAGCAGCTCGTGTGGCTTGCCTCAATTCTCTTAGCTATAGCTTTGTGAAGACAGATGACATTCAATTCTATGGGTAATGCAAAATAGACAATAACTGCTGAAACTTGAGCCAGCTGCCAGGTGTAAAAAAAAAAAAAAGGGAAGGAAAAAAAAAAGGAGAGAAAGAAAAGATGATAAATCCATAAATTAATGAAAGACATCTGCTCGGGAACATAAAAGATCAGAGGAACAGTGTACTGCAGCTGAACCTAAAGCAGTGTTCAAACAACCTGAGAGTCTCAGCGTCGTGCGTTTACACAGTACAACGTAGCCTCACCTAACACAGCAGCGGCAGCAAAAAGGCAAAACGCTAAGAAATGGGAAGCGAAAGACTGGGAACGAAACATATACACCCTCTTGTGTGTTTTAACCGGAGAAGCACCGGGGTGGCATTGCACAGCATTTGCACTTCAATCCTCCCAGGTAACGCTCCTCTTTTGCAAAAATATTTTTCAGTGATGATCTTGCACTCCTGTTGCTCTCAGCCTGAGCTCCCACAAATGCTCTAACAGGCTTTTCTAGCCCACACATGTATTGAGCCGAAGGAAAAGAGGTAAGAATAGGCTGCATCAGGTAAAAAAATCTGCACTAGCAAAGCCAAGCTGCTCCTTAAGTTACACCTCAGGTGCTTTTAATCAGCAAAGCTCCAAATAGCTCTCTCTCGGAGCATCCTCAAGACCCTTCAAAGAACGGGCTGGCTGGAAAGTATTCATTCATCGCCCAGGTTTTATCAACAGCACGGAGTTATCCAGCTTGCTGTACAATCGCTCTTTTTTTTTTTAAGTTTAATTAGTTTAATTCTAGTCAGATGTAATAACTCCTCATTTCAAAATGTTGTAATTCGCTAATTATAGCTTTCGTATATTGGGACTGTGAAACTCATTCCAGTTGGATTGGAATTCTGTTTAAAAATAAATAAATTGTAGAAAGTTTCACTAATGTTTTAAAAGCTCCTGCCAGGGAGAGCACGCTAAACTTCCTCACCTTTACAGACGCCTTAACAGCACACAAACTACTGTTGCGCTTCAATTTTGATCTATGCAAATGGTTTGGGACTGAACAAGGCTATTTTTCTTGAGATGCAAAGAGGATGCATGACAAAGACGACCATGCAGAAAAACAATTCGCTGTCTGTTTCTTTTGGAATTTGAATAAAACTTAAAATTTGATTAAACAGATTAGTTTGCAAAGATACAGCCTGCATTCATGACCAAGATGGGAATTCATGCTGCAGGTGCATCTTATCTTGTTTAGCAACATAAACAAACATTAACCATTTCCTTCTGTAATTCAGCAAAGAACAATCAGATACATTTTACAGGCATTGGTTAAAAGAAAAAAAAAAAAAGAACAAAAACCAAAAAACCAAAAACCAGGCTGGTTCAGTGTTTTAGCCTACTACTAAAACCTGAACTTGGCTGTATCTGCTAGTCTTATGTTCTCATCCTGGCTGTATTGTCCAGGAAAACAGATGTTGCTTTCTGCAGGGAAGAAAGATCTGCTTCTCTCAAGAAATATATTCCCTATACATGCACATTCAACCATGTAAAATAAAAGTGCCAGAACAGAATCGACCACAAACAAACCAACCTCCATACTGCGCCTTTCCCTGGAAACTGCAAGCTACCTGGACAAACGAGCCGCTGCTAGAAAAAAACATCCATCCCCACAGCTGAGCCGTATACCAGGGCACACATTGGGTAGAAGTGCTCTTTAATAAACCTGTTTGTCCCAAAAGGTCTGTATCTAACCCCAGATCAAACTGCAGCCTGCAATAGCATCTAGGTGGGAAAGTCAGAGCGCTTTCACGACGGCCGGGGAAGAAGTGGGGCAAGGGAGGAGGAAGGGAGTCTCTCCACTCGGCGTTTCCCCCAGCGAGGCCTGGGAGGTGCAAGGGACTCTCGCACCCCTGTTTCAGCAGAAGCAACAAGCTCCGTTAGCGACCGCCAGTGAGACTGAGCAGGAAAAAGGGGGAGAAACGGCAGGGGCGAGGGAGAGAGGCTCCACGGGTGGAGAGGATCACGTGCAGCCCCAGAACTACTCCAAGTTCACACGCTTGGCATTTTTCACCTCTGCTCACTCCTCTCCCAGGATGGGAGAACTTTTACACAAAAACAATTAGCATGCCACTGTACTGTTTGGTAGAAATTACTTAATTGCTCTGGCCTGAGTCTTGCCCTCGGCTGCCGCTCCTGTTGACCTCAGGACTGCTTTCCGGGCATCGCAGCTTGCATTTCAATATGCAGGAGAGATTTTCGGTTTTGATCTCCAAAACTAGCTGGCAGTAGCTGCGAGTGATGCTGGATTTAGACCGACTCCTCTGTTTTGCCACACAATGTATATGGCGAGGAGAAGATTTCCCTGCTACCAGTGCAGCAGACAGATCCTCTTTCGGGAAAGAGGTCCCTCAAGCATCATGTCCACTACCAGCTGGCTCTCGAAAACACCAACAGCTAAGGAAGGTGCTTTCAAACCAGGAACACTTCCCCCTATAGAAATGGGACTATTCATAAAGGTCAGACAGCAGCAATTCGTGACTCGGACTTGACCTAAGTTAGATCAAAGGCTGGTGGTGATGGGCTCCGGGCCTGCAGCACCTGCCTTCATCCCAGTGGTGCCCACTGCCATGGGAGGGATGGGAAGCCCAGGTAACCAGCGGGTCTCGAGCCCTGCCAGCACCCTCCCGAGGATTTAACACACCTACAGAAAATGTGGTTAAATTAATCTAAAACCACCAGAGTTATTAATTGCCTAGAAGATACCTGGTGATGGGGCACAGCCTCGGGCATCTGCCTTCACATGATACCCCTGGAAAGGGGACAAGTTCCTCAGCATTGCTACCATTACTCAAGGTGGGGCAGAGTTATTCAGTCGCAATTACTTTCATCAACTTGGGAATGAAATTAGCTGCATCTAAGGCTCTGTGCTTGTGCTGTTGCCTTCTGCTGGGAAAAAACATCGATCATGCAAAATCCTCAATTTTAGCATTGGGTAGACATGGTATTTCATTCACTTTTAATACAACTGTACTTGGAAGAAAAATCTTTTGACCAAAAAGCACATTAGGGGAAAAGATGGAAGGAGTGGGAGGTGTTATTGCTAAAAAAGAAAAAAAAAAAAAAAAAATCTAGTACTAGTTTCCAGGAAAAAAAAAGAAAAGATCATTACTATGTCTGGATATGCCTAAATAAAGGCAGAGATGGATTTTTTCCCCTTAACTAAAGCCTGCTATTGAGCTAAAAAGAGAGATTTTATTATCATCTTTTTTTTGAAGCAGAGGAAGTGTCCTGTAAATTTAATACAGCTGAAGTTTTATATTTAATTGTTCTCTCCAGCTTTCCAAAATAATTTGCTTTGTGTATGTTAGGACAAAAGATTTCTGTGTATGGCTGAACAGAGGTTAATCATGCATAGCAGGCAGCTGCACAAGGGCTGAGGAACAGACCTCTGGGTGGGGGAAAGAACTTGATGCAGCCTGAATATATCAGTACCTGTGTCTTTTGTGCTTCGTTTCCCTTAAGCGCTTGAGAGCTGAAGGCTCACGATGACCGGACCGTGGCTCTCTGCGAGCCCCAGCCATGACACCATTAACGGGTCGCGCGTTGGCCTGGCAGGGGAGGGAAAGGAGGCGGCCGTGGCTTGGACGGTTTTCGGCCGAGGGCGATGCCCCCTCGATCTCCTCCCTGCCTGGGAAGGACCCGCCGGCCCAGGGAAACCCACTGGCACCCGAGTCGAGGGCTCGGCTCGCTTTCTGATCCCACGGG
>NW_009227929.1:0-355 GCF_000690835.1 Fulmarus glacialis | reverse complement strand
GCTAAATCCCTGTGGTTCAAAGGCGGGTGAGTATTTGGGAAGCCGGTACTTTCTGTCCCCCCCTGGGGTCTCGCGGGCTGCTCTCCCCTCCTCGATAGGATGTGATTAACGAGCTTGTTGGGGGGCTGGCGTGGGGAAGCGTTGCCGAGCTGTGGGCATGCGGGGGGCCAGATGAATGCTGGTTGCTTTTGGAGGAACCAGCAGAGATGCCACCGCTCTGTGTCCCCGAGAGCCGCTGCCGAGGGGGAGAGCGAGGAGGTGAGTGGGTTGGGACGGGACTGAGCTGGGGTGGCAGCTCCCACTTCTCTCCTGCCCATCTGGGGCTCGGGCGACGCTGGGGGGGACCCCGAACCTA
>NW_009227928.1:5853-15833 GCF_000690835.1 Fulmarus glacialis | reverse complement strand
TGGTGGGCTGGGGCAGCGCCCCGGCCGAGGACGGGGGCCTCACCCTGCCACCCACTCGGCCAGGGCCACGAGAAAGCAAGCTGGACTTTCCCCTATTCCCTCCCGTGATTTGTTTTGTTTTTTTTTTTCTTCTTTTTGCATCTTTATGAGCCAAAGGAGGCCTGATTTTTTTCAAACAGATTCCCTTAATTTTTTTTCCACCAGAAATCCAGGTTTTCTCCAACTCTTTTTTATAGGAGCATCACACTCTCCAACTGTCCAGTAGTAAGAGGACTTACAGATATTAGGCAACAACTGCATAATGGAATGAGGCATTTAATTTTGTCCAGACTATTTACAACTCTCTTCTTTTTTTTTTGCCTTACTTAATTCAGCTGCTGCTAAGCATTAGGAACAAAGAATTTTCTCTTTCAAGTTGCATCATCCCTCAGCTGATAGAAAGCGCAAAAATGAGGGTCCTGTATGAAAGACTTCGATGGGAGCCGGGGAAGGTGATGCTGAATATCACCTTTCTTTCACTTCACAAAAATCAGGAAATAAATCAGCCCCTGCACACTGACTCATGCCTTTGCAGATCCTACTTCATGCATTGCAATGAAGCTAAGCCAGCATAGCACTGCTTTTTCCATTGCACTTTCAGATCTATTTGGACTGTAATAATTAAAAAAAAAAACCCACTAACTTCCCTGTGATTTTGTGGTGGTGATTGAATAGGGCTCAATCTATTTTCCCTATGACAATATAGTTAGGGCAACCTCGCTTTGGAAGTTACAGAAGGAAGGAATTCTTTTTTCTTGCAGAAAGTACCATGCTATCTTTATTAACTCCGGGCCACAAAACGCTTCATGTAGTAGCGGTGCTGGGTATCGGCTTCCCTGCACCTGGGGAGAAGGGGTCTGGATGGGCCCTGCTGGGGCTTTAACTTGTCATTCCAGGGACTCTAATTAGTTCAAAATTTCTGCTTAGGTATCTAAGCTGCGCCTTCTGGCTTTCCCAGAGGAAACGAATGATGGTAAACAGCGTGAAGCAATGATTTTTAGCTGTGCTTTCTAACGGCTATTTTGATGATTACTTTCATATTGTGAGACCCCTCCTATTTGTGTAAGCCCTCTGCTTTCCTTTGGAGAGACAAACAACCTGTGCCCATAACTGAACCGACTACTTTATATCCCCTATTAATAGTTTTTATAATCCAGGCAGTTATTTCACCTCACTGGTTCTGCTTCTTTGGGTTACTGTGGCTCTTTGCCCGGACCTCTTCACCTGACCGCTTTAAAATTAACTCGCAAACGTGGAGGTCTGACTTCTGCTCCTCTCTTCTTCTCCACAATTCGGTTATTTACTGAAATCCGCCTCTTAACGGAGAGGCTTTCCAGGTAGCGAGACTTTCTGGGAACAGCGGTGCATGCTAGGTGGTTAGTCATTTGGCCTCCGGCCACCCCTCGGGGAGGACTCGCAGCAAGGGCTCTGCAGGTTTTGTGTGGTCCTGCTGCTGCTGGGAGGTGTGGACCGGCAGCCCGGCCCGGCCATGCTGCCTCCCAGTTATCTTCCGAGCAGGAACATTTTGAACTGCAGCGGCAGCATGTGTTTCTTCATCCTGTGTCACAAAAGTTTCCTGACATTTAGTGTTTTGGGGTGGATCCCTTCCTTTGCTGCGAAGAGTGCCAATTTCAGTGCTGCTTTTGATGGATAACAGTCCACGAAGCACTGGAACAACACCAATAAATCTGGTTTGCGTAGGCAAGCTTCCGGGCTCCCTTTTTAGCTGCTCCCCGGCTGCAGAGGGATGGGGTTACCTGCCTGGCTGGCTTCCCCTCGTCCTTCCCCGGCGCCCCTGCTGCCGGCAGCGCTTTCCTTGGGGGAGCACCTTCAGAGGTGCCTGCAGGGGAAGGGGCTGCCCAAGAGCGTTGGGTTTGGGCCATACTCACCCTTTGCACTGGGTGTGACCTCAGGGCTCATTTAAGCTCTTCCTGAGCAGCTCCAAAAAGGCGCTGCGGCACTGCCTGTTTCATCCTGACGGTGACCACGGGAGTTCAGCTAGTGGCTCATGGGCTACGTTTGGCCTGTCAAAGGCTATGCGTGCAGCTACTTTTGCTGGCAGAGGGTTTTCTCTTCCTTTACTGAGCCTAATTTTATTACAGGTTTTCAGCTCCTGCATGAGAACATCATACAAGCCCCTCCGAAAGCCGAGGAGGGGATTAAGCAGTGCTTAATCCGTAGGAAGGGGCAGGGCTCCCTCTCCAGCACAGGCTTCTTTCAGCTGAGAAAGGCAAAAGGCAAAGAGGGGTACCGGGTGCATTGGAGGTTGTCGCTGGTGGAGCCAGGCTTGGGCCTCTGAGTGAAACGTGTTTTCCAGCTTGCCTCGAGTTCCTCTCCTAAGCAAAACCCTGACTTAGGTCAGTGAAAGCAGGACTGCGAGACCTGTTCCTCTTTAATTTTGCCTGTTTTCAAGAAGGTGACCATAATGAAGCATCCTTTCTGTTTACCGCTTACAGCCAAAACCCCGTATTGCTTCCGTGAAGCAATTTGCATCTGATTAGAGTTAAAAACCAGCCTGATTTCAAAGCGGAGATAGAAGACTGCAGTGAGACCGTCTACTTAAAAAAAAGGCTGAATTAGGTGCCACCCATCCCTGTATCTGCCTGTTGACTGTGGGAGCTGGAAGCTGGTCTGAATTGCTCATCACTCCTTTGAGCTAAGGCCCAGGCTGGCTCCAGGGACAGGCTGGTGGTGGCAGTCTGAATTTAATCCCTCTTGCTCAGATGAGCACACTCCTTCAGGTACCCCTCCTCCCATCACGTCTCAGTAACCAAACTTTGGGTTTTGCCGTGGTACCCACAAGTGTATCTATTAAGGTCCACATTGCCAGGAGCCGCTGTACAGAGTCAGGCAAGAGTGGTTTAGGCTAGCTGGGTGCAGAGCAAATGGCAAGCAATACATGTGAAATAGAGTTAGTGTCATCTGGGTTTCACTTGCTTTTAAAATGGGCTTAAGGAAGGCAAAATAAGGTGAATTTACTCTCCAGGCAAAAAGCAAAGCTCATCTTTTAGTGACTGAATTGCTGGCCCTTAGTTGGTTTAAAAAACAAAACAGAAAATGCGACCTTTTTCTTTTGCAGTCCATTCTCCTTCTAATCCTAAACTGGATATCATCCTGCCAACAGCTCTGTCATTGACTTCACCGGCTCCACGGGAGCATCCCTGTGGGTGAAGTTACACCAGAAGCGCAGGAAGAATCAGGCCCTAAATGTAAATGATGAGTTACAACACACAGTTTTGCTCTAATTATTTATAAGAAATCATTTCATTATAAATAGGTTTTTCAGTTAAATGTATTGCTAGCGTTACCTTATTACTTATTCATAATTAGTTAAATCATAGCAGATTTCTATGTTATTATCATTTCCATATACTATAAATAATTCAGAAGAAATGTTGGTTCTTTCAGGGTACTTGGTATGTGCAAATAGGTGAAGGAGCAATCTGGGTCTGAGCAGAGCGAAGTTGCTTGGGTCTGAACTTTCTCACAAGCATGTCATTAGAAAAACTGGGAAGGAAAGGGGCAGGGGGTGGCCAATGAGTGAAATAAAATGCTGGTTCCTGTCGTCAGCGTTGCAGGGCTCCTGGCTCCATGCAGGGCATCTCCTGGCTGCTTTTCAGAATAACCAGAAGGAAGTGCAGAGCTGTAGGGGTAAGGCACTTGAAGCAGATCTACCAGTCTGCCTTTTCTCCACAATATTTACTTCCCTTGAAGTAAAGGGAAGAGGGTTTTTGTTGTCACTGCAAGCTTGACTGGCCTTTGGAAAAACAAACAAGTAATGTTGTTGGAAAATGCACATTTAAACTAACTTTAGAAATGTACATATAAGCAATCACAATGATTTGTTTCAAGTGAATTTACCTGGGAAATACAATCCTTACTGATGAACATCAGGAGGAAAAAACATGTTTCCAAGCAGAATCTCACGTGTATTTTAATACTTTACTCATTCGTACCAGCATCTCACTGGTTTATAACAAATAGGAAGGGCTGGGAGATTTTCTTGAAGCCATTTATTACTGTTGCTGTCTCCTCAGCAGTGTCCTAACGGGAAAGAGCTTTGTGAGTCCCGGAATGCAAACCGTGTCGGGATGGTGGCGGGGGGGGTGGCTGGGCTCCCACAGTGGGGTGTGCTCCGTCACCCCTGAGCCCACCAGGGGGCTAGCGGAGGTGGGAACCGGGGCGAGCGTAACTGGGTCTTTCTTGAAGCCATTTATTACTGTTGCTGTCTCCTCAGCAGTGTCCTAACGGGAAAGAGCTTTGTGAGTCCCGGAATGCAAACCGTGTCGGGATGGTGGCGGGGGGGGTGGCTGGGCTCCCACAGTGGGGTGTGCTCCGTCACCCCTGAGCCCACCAGGGGGCTAGCGGAGGTGGGAACCGGGGCGAGCGTAACTGGGTCAGGCGCGTGGAAGGTGCAATAAAGTCAGGAACTCCTTCAAAGTTGAGGAAATGAAAAGAATAAGCCCGAGAACGGAGCTGAAGCAGTGAGCTTCATTTGAATCACTTGATATGCTCCTCAAGTGATTCTCTGGCTTCTGGCACGTCTGTGCTGCATGTGTGCATTTGCACCTCAGGAAACTTTATCATAGCACGACCGTGGGGAAATTCCTCGGGAATAAGGCTGGCCACCAAGATGTGGCTGGCTGAAGTTGAGCTGTGCTGAACGAAGGAGCCTTGTGGCTGCTCGTCTTCATCTCATTTCTCCACCAGGGAGAGGTAGGGAAGAATCTAATGGCTGTGCGGGGCTGAGGCAGAACATTTCAGCGGGCAATGGGCAGGGGAGAGTTGCAAAGGGCATGGCACCACTTCCATCAGGAGAGCAGCAGAAGGCACCTCGTCAGCCCTGGTAAAGGCCTCATCGGAGAGAGGAGGGCTGAGCAATGCCCTGGCTGCAGGGAGGCGAGCGGCACCCCTGCGCCCCGGGAAGCACAGGCTCTTGCCTGCGCTCCCTTGCCCACTCACTCCCTCAAAGCTGATGGAGGAAAAGAAGACGGAGGTGGTGCCAACAGAGAAAAGAGCGCATGGATTGAAGCCCCTCATGCAACCCGTGTTGTAGGAAATGGTTACCGTGCCTCTGCATTGGTTTGGCCACAGAATATGTGCAGTTGCATGCCGCGTATCTGGCACGCAGCTGTCTGACTTTCCTTTGGCTATAGTCACCTGACAGCGGGTAGGTTTCTTATAGATATGTATTTATTAGAGCTACCCTCTGTCATTGTGAACAGAGTGAGGTTTGCTGGATGCGATCCTCTGCAGCAAGCTGTTGGATGCTGGAGACAGCTCCCCTCCTTCTGTCCCCTTCCTGATGCTCAGCGAGGGCCGGGTTCGCTCCCCGTCCCTGGAGCACAATTGAGCCCAGTCTCCCCGCGGGACGGCTGGTCCCTCTTCAGCTCCTGCCTGATGAGCAGCACCTCGCCGGGCCAGACCCCGGCCTTCGTTCCCCTGTGTAAACTCTGGTTGTGCTGGAGTGGCTGTAATTTAGGGCAGCAGGGCAGAGACGAGGACCTGGCCTCTGCGAGTTTGGAAGAGCTCTGCTCAGTAGCGCAGGAGGAAGCAGGGGGCCTCCTGACGAAAGAGCATGCTTGGGTTTCTCCGTCTGGCAGACGGCACCGAAACTGTTGTTCTTGTTCTGGAGAGTTCCCTAACCATGCTAGAGAATGGCACGGGAAGGAGCTGCAACATGATGCCTCTCAAACCCAGTGCAGCCAGGGAGAGTAAAGCTTAGAGTGGCAGCTGGGGCCGTTAGCTCTCTGATCTCCCCCTTTTCATTACGTCCGAGTCTCTGAGCTTCGTGTTACACCAGTCGCCTGTGGCAGTTTCCTGAAGGGATGGGACTCTGCTGAGATTAAAAAAAAAGGAAACGATTTGTTTGAAAATTAGTGGTTCAGACGTGCGGATTTTTGTGTGGAGGCACGTCACTGCCCACTGTGACGGGCACGGAAGACCTGCTGAGAAACCCAGCGCTCCCACGGACGCGGCATACTGGAGCTGCCTGCCCTCTCGCTGCGCTCGTAGGGCTCCAGCTTACCCTGGGGAAAGTGAGCTCTGCCTCTGACTTTCCGGTATAGCCGTGGCCTGACACGTGTTGGGCCTTTTTTGGCTGCTGCGTGCTATCAAGTTGTCCAGGTAGCTGCTTCCCGGAGGCTTCCCCACAGAGGCCTCTCCCTCCCGCAGGGGCAGAGGCTGCAGACCCCTGGGCAGGGGGGCTGGCCTGCTGCGGTGCCCCAGCTCGCAGGGCAGCTGGTGGGCAACCAGAGCTGCAGTCAACTCTGGTCCTTCACTCTTTTTGTTTTGTTAAAAGACAGGATGCTCTTCAACTAGCAGGTGAGGTCTCTGCTGGTGTGTAGGCCCCTTCTCCCACACATCCCCTTCTCGGCTCAAAATTTAGTCAATGCCTTGCAGTGTCCCAGCCCTGCCAGCACCCCGTGCATGGCCCATGAGCTGGCCACAGCCATCCCAGGCTGAGCAAACCCCCAAAGGTGGGACCTGCCCGCCCTCCTAGCTGTGCTTACGCTGCTGCTCGTGCAGCCGGCAGGGCAGAGGCAAGCCCTGTGGAGAACTGTGTGTGTGTGCGTGCGTGCACGAGTGGTGGCAAAAGGGAAGCGGTGGCCCGAGGGAGGGAAAGACCGCCTGTCGAAGCAGCAGTGTGATGTAGGGCTCGCTTCAGCTCACTGTGAAACCTCCCTGTGTTTCTCCTCCCACCACTGTCCCATCGTTACAGAGAACCTGGTGCATTACAGGTGAACCTAGTGCAGAGATGTGGACTCAGCGTGCCCCTCGTCCACCGGAGCTCAGAGGGGCTCCCCAGCAGAGCTGGCTCTCCTTTTCTTTCCCTTCACCATCCTTCTGTGTAAACTTCCATCTCATATTTTTTGCCTTTTAAAACAGATGGGGAAAACTGGGCCTAAAGGTCAAGAAGCCAGCTGTGTCCGTACAGAGGCTGGTCAGCGAGGGGGGTGGAAGCGGTCTCTCCCCCCGGCCCCAGGGAGCCCTGGCTCCCCTCTGGGCACAGCGTCGCAGGCAGGAGTAAGCAAATGAGAAGAAATTGCCCTGACTTAGCAAGAGGTCATGCAGAAAGATCCATGCTGGCAGACGAGGCAGTGTGCTAAAGATAACAGTTTGACAAACTATATTTACTCTCCCTTTCTGGGAGGACTTACAGGGGATTTGGAGCATTGTGCTAATGTAAGCCATCCAGTGCCTGCGGTGGAGGAAGCGCCTACTCCGGGCTTCTTTGCGCTTGTGTCTTTACAAGCCATGAGAGGGGACACCGCTGAAAATAGCCTTGTCTCCTAATTGTATTCTTGGGAATGCTAATCAGCAGGCTTGCTCTTCCCACCAGCAGCAACCGGGCAGCAATGCTGTGTGATCAAATGCAGCTGCTTCCCTCCCCACCACCACCATTTCTCTTGCCAGCAGCACTAGTTGTCCCTGCCCGTGTTCCTCCCTAACCTGCAGGGGAGGTGACCCATTTTGGGAGCTCTCAGAGCCAGGGGAAAGCCCGTTGTCTGTGTTTTCTGGGTGTTCTGGGAAACCTCTGTGCTGGAGCTGGCTTTCTGCCTCCAAGAGCTCCCCACCTAAACAAAGGCAATGAAGGGTAGCACTGGACAAAGGGACAGGGGGGTGAAACAGAGAATTCTCCTAAACAGTCGTGATTTTTCATCTGATACTCAGTAAGCTTTCCGCCATACAGGAAAAGAGGCACTTGAGATTTTGAGTATGCAGTAACCATGACAAATACAGAAGTACAAAAACAGCTCTAGGCAGCTAGAAAGAACAATACCGAACAAACAAATTAGCCATCTGTACCATCTCTAGCTCCTAAAAGTAAACATAAACACAGACCCACACTGAAAAGGACTGTACTCGCAATAAATCAATTAGCTCCGCCAGCCCTTGGAGGCGGCAGGGGGTGAGGGGCAGGGACCAAAGGAGCAGACCTCTCCTGGCCTCCCTTCAGGTTGGCTCTCTGGGCTCCTGAAAAGCTCTCCTGCGGGCTGGGGAGTGAGGATCGGCTCGCCAGAGCGCTCCTCCCGTGAGTGACAGCGGGAGTGACACCATGGAAAATCTCGACCCCGGGGGGGATGTCCAGCGTTCACATTTCAGAGACTTCCTTTCCCAAGCCCTAGCTAGTGAGGGTCTTGTGATCCTTCCTCTCTCCTCTCCTTCGGGCGCAGCAGGGTGTTGGGAAGGTTATAAATACAGGCAACTGTTTGTTCTAATCCATCTCTGTCCATGGGGATCAGTAGTGCATCAGGCTCCTCTTTCCTCTCTCCCAATTTATCTCTGATTGACTTGCCCATCCCATGGCCACCATTCATAACCCTCAGCTTCCTGCGTTTCTTACTGATGTCTCCTCATATGCCAAACACCCACGGAGAGCCACCTTAAAAAAATCATCCTCTTGAGACAGAGAGGCACCAGAGTGGTGGTGGTGGGGCAGCAGCCCTTTTGGGAGCTTCGTTCCCCTCTATTCTGCGCAGTGGGTGTCTTACTCCAGAGAAGAACAAGGGGGAATGGCCGGATTTGGTAATAAACTACTTCTGTGTTGCGGGAGCCTGAACCCCTCCCCAGAGTGTGAAGACCAAGACATTTGCCCTCTAAAGGACCTCTGCTGTGTACCTAAGGAAGGGAGCGAGACCCTCAGCACTGCAAACCAGGGCTGTGATCTCCACAGGTGGCCCTCAGAGGTTAGTGCTGCATCCCACCGGCTGGGAAAGGATGGCAATGGAACATGTCTCCACTGACAAATCCCGGGGGGTTGCTGACCGGCTTCCACTTTTGAGTCCCCTAGGCTGGCCCCAGCCTCCTGCGATGGGTGCAAGGGCTGTGTGTGAACTGCTCCGCTCACCTCAAGGGATTCCAAGACCAGAGGCTCTGCAGGGCACGCTTGCAAACTCGTTTTGCCACCTCATCGTTGGTCAAGTCTGCAGGCAGGAAGGAGTTCGCTGTTACTGTAAAGATCTGCACTAGCTGTGCCTAATTGCATCCTTTGGGGAGGGCACAAGTGGGTGAAACTTGAGTTGGGGGCAAGGATTAGGAGAGCAATGCAGACTGGAGGAGAAAACAAACACGCCCATGAAAGGGTGGCATGCTAAGCCTAAAATCTGTCACTGTCAGAGAAAGAGCAACAGCAGCATCTGTCTAATAGCACATACCGATGGGGTAGGAACTCTTTGTTGGTGCGTGACCTTCAAGTCATCGCCAGGAATAGATTTTGGCTCCAATTTCACCCCTAAGTAAAGCACCTTCTCCTGTCATGCTTTGGAAGCTGAAGTATTTCAGTTTCCAGAAACAAACAGAGCTCGCAGGAGGCAGCCCCGTGGCCCAGGCTGCTGCAGAGCTACGTGTGGCAGTGGCTCTGGAAACGGCCGGGCTCTACACTTTGGGAATGACACGGGGTGAAGGGACTCGATGGGCTTCATCCCCCCTGCCCCTTGCCATCGTACAGGGGCTGCTATGAATGGTCTAGCCTAGATGATAATGCAGCTGCATCTTTTCTCTTAGTCTGTAAGATGCTATTATATTTTTTTCAGTTCATTCAAAGGACTGAGTATTTTTAACAGTATAATTCAGTTGTTGTCCCAGGCTCTTGCTGCCAGTTTCCCTACCAGACCTCTATTTCTTTTCAAAGATCCCGAAGCCCAAAAGCTGAAGGCAATCGTAGTTTCTGAATGGAGAAACGCCACCTCCCCTTCAAGTTAGTTAGTGGGACCCAGGGGCCAAACAGCCAACTATTTTGCATGGCAGCTGTTACCTTCAAATGAAATTAATCAGGGCTCCCACTTTGACACCCTCTCCACTGTCTATTTTACGAAGGTGGCTGAGAAACACAGACCGCTTTGCCCTTAATGGAAAGCGGCAGCCCAGTGAGTGGAGGGCAGCACGGGAGGCTGGGCGGCACAAACCCTGTTCCAGGTGCCGCTGCCCTGCCCTGCCAG
>NW_009227928.1:0-5841 GCF_000690835.1 Fulmarus glacialis | reverse complement strand
GCCCGGGCGCAGCTGCCAGCCCCCCACGGAGGGGCTGGGAGCTGCTCCCCTCCTGCTTTCCGAGATGGCGGCATTGGAAGGAAACAAAGCGCAGCCTGTTCTGACAATAGAAAGGGCCTCTACCCACAGCAGGAGTTTCAACAGCACTTAGAAATGGGATCCTGGCTCTGCAAACTGAGGTCTGAATTTGCTTCTTCAGACCTAGCAGCCCACGGCAGGCTGCAATGAAAAGGTCACAGCCACGCACAGCCTGTGCTTCTTCAGTGGTCCTCACGGGCAGAGGCAGCGTGCGTGTGCACGTGTTTGAGAGAGGGAAGGGGTGAAAACAGCACGTGCAGGCCCATGCACACTCTGCCTGTCCTCCCACAGCCCAAAAGTTCTTGAACCACCCTCAGGAAAAAAATATTTTGCTAAACATCACCCGAAACGAGAGGTTTCAGTTCGGTGGAAAGCCGAAATGAGAATCAGGATGAGCTCTTGAGAGCAAGTGCTGGTGATGCAGGGGGAGGCAGCTGCTTTCACCTCTGGTACTTAAATCTGTATACCTTCAGGAACATTTTCCCTGCTTGTTTAAAATGTCACTTAGGCAGTTGCTGGCTGTGTCTGCTTGCTCTGCCTAGCAAACTCCAAATCGCAGGGGATATTACCCGCCACAGAGGTAGGACAGCTGTCTGGCAGCATTTCAGAAATGGAGGAGCAGGCTTGGAGCAGAGAATATTTACAAGGACTGTTTAATTTGCTATAGTCCGGCACCATTAGTTGGCTTCACATAGGTGAGGACCATACTGCTGCTTTACAGACCAGCCATCGCAGCCGTTCGCCTTGGCTAGACAGGAGTAGCAAGGCAGATAGGAAGCCATCAAGACAGACAAGGGAGGTTTTTATATTTGCTTTGCACCACTTTAAATGAGCACGAGGTGTGTGGCAGAAGTCCACTATGCATCATAAAAGCCCAGCAAAGCTGGAAGTAGGCTTGCTTCTTCCAAGTCACCAAGAGGAAGCTGGGCAAGGAAAGCCTAGCTGCACCCTGTCGTCCCGAGGGAGCCTGGACCTGTCATTTTCCAGCAGTGGAAGTGGCGGTGGGGACGGGTGCTGTCACCTGCAGCCCCGTGTCTTCTGCTGTCATTAGGATGTTTAGCAAGTCCTGGGATCCAATTTTCTTCCTGCAGGCGACATGCTAGCATGCCAGTGAAATCCAGCATAACTGGAGCTGGGAAGAAGATGCTCTGTGCGCACAGTCTGTGGCCGGTAGGAGGTACAGTGACATTTAGAGTCTGTAAGGACGTTGTCAAAGCTGACAGAGCAGCAAGCCGGTGTAGCAAAAGGAAGTAAGGCCTTTGTAGGTACCTGGTTTAGGACTAACATCCTACACACACACGGTAATGACTGGCAGTTTTGATCCATCCGAAAACGTTGCATGGGATTGCTTGATTCGCAGTGGGTTGGCAGAGAGCAGGGGGAGTGCTCGGGAAGGGTTTTTTTTTGGTCCTTTTTTGTTTTTTTAATAGAAGCCACAGCACTTCTCTGCAGTACTGCAAAAAAAAACCCTGAAGCACTTGAAATTGCCTGAGATACCGGAGCAGAAAACCTAATGCTGCTCCCAGTGCCGCAGGGGAGCCTGCTCCTCCCGGGCATCTTTGGAGCCCGAAACCCACAGCAGTAGTGTGCCGGCTGCAGCCACCCGCTGTAGTGGCCGCAGGGAGCTTTTCTGTACGGGGTAATTGTCAAACATACAGGGTTCGGTTTGTTACCACATCCAACAGGCACGAAAGATGCCTTACAGACCTGTGAGATAATTTCTGGTAGTTAACGCTCTCCCCAGTTCCTGCCCAACCGTGGTCCAGATCTGTAGGTTTGAGTGGACAGGAGCTGTGTTGTCAGGATTTTCAAAACTTGTAAATCCCGTGTTCATGCCTTTTTATTCCAGGCAAGTGGATAGGGTAGATTTTTCCTTCCCTTAGGTCTGCCTTCTTTAGGATAAAAGCGGTGGGAGCGGGAGGACAGAGAGGGCTCGTGCAGCATGGCAAGGAAAACTCTCTGGTTTATGGATCGTTACAAAGCTCCTGAAAATTAAACTATTTTTCATATGTAATGAACTGTGCGTGTCCTGTACAGCAATAAAAATATCAAAAGTAGTACTAAGAACTAATGCGGGCCATAAATACTGACTTGTATTCATAATACTTTCGTAGGGCCATTATAACTAAAATATAAATGGAGTTTTTATTTTAAACATTTAATATTAATCAAATGGTTATGAAAGTACATAACAAACAACTGTGACATACTCATGGCCTAAATAATAAAAATGAAATGGGTGATGAATTCCTGTGAAAATTTAATTTGCAAAAGAAAGAACATTGCATTAATAAGGCATAATTACATCATCAAATATTTACCATTATTTGCTGGAATCCATTTTATTTTTATTTTACATAATAAAACAGTGGGTACATAAAGCAGCAGGCTGGGCCCCATCTGAACTATTTTTGTGCCCCCAGGTCACGCAGTCAATACACTTGTAACTCGAGTTTTGCGGGTTTGCTTCATTGTTTTCCTCTAAAGGCTCCAATGCTGCATTTAAAATATTACTCTTCAATTCTGACATCTCCTCTTTTTCGTTATTCAGTACGCATCAGTACCATTATTTCAATCCACATCTTTAGGGATGGCCCAATGTCCCTTGCAGACCCAGGTCAGTGGATGAATAACCATTCCACACGGGTGCTATCACACAGCAGCCACCTTCACTTCTCCAAGGAGCACTGGTGTTTCCCACCACAGAAGCAGTGAGAAGACAAAACCACGCCAAAGCTGTCAAGCTGATGTCCCCCTGATGTCCCCCTCCATCCAACAGCCAGACTGACGCTGCCAGCAGGGATGCATTTAGCAGAGGGTGGCACCAGTTGACAGCCACACCCCGACCCTCTGTGTCCTAGCCACGTGCTGAGGTTTATTTTCTTCCTACAGGTCTGTCGGCTGAAGAGATTGGCACCTTTCCTGAGGTGCTCCTGCACCTGCCGAGGTGTAGGATCCTGATGGGATTTCCATGCAAACAAATGCTTGGAGGCACATCCCGAGCATCTGGGCAGGGTTGTTGGGGAAAGGCCGGTCTGGGGGGGCCATTGTCACCTTGAATCGAAGCCCTCCCTTACAGGATGGTTGTTTTTCCATTGTCTTTCACAAGGCACAGTTGCTGCTGCCCAGTTTTCTGTTGCACTTGTTTTAGACAGCCCTTGCTCAGCTCAGCCAATGCTAAGAGACTCAATGTGTTCTTGGGATTTTTTTAGGTTAATTTGGAAAACTTCCCTGATTATACATCTGCCACCATAATTTACACCTCTGAGGACTGGGTTGATTAAAGAATCAGTGAGAATGATTAATTTTATTCATTGAAGGCAGGGCTATGAGTGTGCTGCAACCTGCAACTGAACTGGTATTTCCTTTAATTGTTCAGCTGGGCCCCTGGCAAGCCTGAGCTGAAGCTGCACAAACTCACTTAGTAAACGTTTCTGGTAGCCCGAGCTTCAGCGGTCCTGCTGAGCCAAACCAAGCCCAGCTTGTCTTCTGGCTACAGGCTTGAGGTTCAACACCCCCCCGTCACACACACATGCACAGGAGCAGCTTTTTAACTTTGGATGGAGGTGTGCCTATGTCAGATGAGAGGCTCTAATGCCCGACACCAGCGGCAGCAACCTGCTGAGCGTGGGACGATGTGCTTTACCCCCTGTCTTCAGGGTGCTGCCGTCACCAGTGGCAAGCCCGTGGACCTCCTGCATTTCACAGGCAAGGGGGCTCGCTGCCCCAGTACCGGGAGAGGTCAGAGGGAGGGAAGGGAGAGCAGCGAGCAAGCAGACGGCGCTGGATCATGCTGCTATTGTTTTTATCGTTAATGAGGAGGGTAATGGGATAGAAAGCACACTTTAAAATCTGTGGGTACCTCCAGGTGGGGAAGCACACTTTGCAAGCACTTTGGGGGCTAGAAATCAAAGCGGTCTTGACAAATGGGAGAAATGATCTGAGATCAATAAAATGAAATTCAATACAGAGGAGTGCTCAGCACACACTTAGAAGGAGGACTCAAGCAGACAACAATGGTGTGGGGAAGGTCCAGGCTGGCAGCGGCAGAGCAGGGGAGGTCCAGACGAGCAGCAAGGCAGCAGCCAGTGGTCCGGGACGGGGAGGAGGCTGACCAGGAGGTGCCAGTGGTCACGCCAGATGTGGGACCGGGGAAATCACCATTCCTCCCTCCTCAGGGCAGAGCCGAGCGAAGGACAGCGTCCTGCTGCTCCAGGGATGATGCAGGCGAGCATGGAGGAGAGCATGGTGGTAGCCTGGAAGACGTGGCTTACAGGGAAAGGTTGAAAGAACTGGTTTGTCCAGGCTGGAAGAGTGGAGGATGAGGGCAGACGTGGCAACGTGGCAAATACGTAAGGATTGCCATTAGACCAACTAGTCTTCAGGTAGGCAGAGAAGAAGGTGAGCTGTTTCTCAGTGAGGGTGAGCTGGGTTAGAGCTAAAGGAAAAACATGCTGTAACCAGCACGAGAGGTAAGCCCTGGCAGAGGGCTGTCCCTGTCACCAAAGATATTTTAAAAAGGTTAAACAAATATCAGTCGGGGGTATCAGACAGGAAGAGAGGGAAGGGGAGGGGAAGAGGGGCTGGATAATCTCTGGAGATCCCTCGAGCCGTACATGTCCACGACTGCCGTGATTCAGGTTGGGGCAGTGCCCAAAATATGTCTGGTGAATTCCACACGTGTCCAGAGTGACTCCTCATCCCAAGTTGTATGTTGTCCTAAAATGGTCCTTGATTTTTGCAGAGAGGTCATGCCTCTTATAAAATGGGATATTTAGGGCATCAACAGCACCTGTGTCCCCAAGAGCACGGGCCAGATTTTTAATATTTGAAATTATTTTCAAATAACCTACTTCAAGCCTGGCTGAGTTTTACACTCATTGAGATCAAAGTTTCTCTACTGGCATGACTACAATGCCTGCACTGCCAAAGCTAACATACAATACAAATTAAATGATAAGTTGTATGAAATATTGTTTCATCTATATCCAACACTAATATTGTAAGATGTAGAACCCTAACCTCCTTCCTCAAAAATAAAATAAAATGAGAAGAGCCAAAAAAGAGCTGCCAGGAAGAAAGCAAAAGTTATTCAGCATTGTGCTGGGCATTAGCTTAACTAGGAAAGGGGGGTGAGGTTAAGCTGAATGAAGCCGATGTGCAGAATAGGTCAAGTGAGCCAACGATATCATAAAAAAGGCTGCTGTTTCAGGCATGGTCTAGTTAAGTCAGGAGATTTAAGTACAACAGACTCAGGGATGTTGGAGCTAGAAGACTGCATTTAGACTAGGAAAGAAAATGTCTTCAGGTGTTGTTATTTCAGGCTCAGCTAAATACACTCACCTTTTCTAGTCCTGTTTCGTAGACGTGCCCTATGGGACCCTTGGCAGCCTGAGCTACGCTGTGTTGGGTAATGTTCATCTTCTCCCCCTGAAGTTGGATCAGAAGTAGCACACATACATCAGCATGTTTCACTATTTATTATGTATTTAAAGAGTCAGATCTTCTGTGAGGAAAGAGAGCTTAAACAGAGAAGACAGTGGCACATTGTGATTGCACGGTGAAAAAAAAAAAAATCAGGTTGTCCTTGCTTTAAGCAATCTCTGCCTACAGCCAGGTGGTAACTCCCTGGCCCACTTGTATTTCTGCTCATCCGCCATCGTCTCTGTGCTATTTCTTGCTCTGTTTCCCCAGTTGGCCGGGCTGCGCACCAGTGCCTTTTACGGCAGGGCAGGGGAGGCAGGGGCTGCGGCCGCACGTCCC
>NW_009227927.1:11188-11450 GCF_000690835.1 Fulmarus glacialis | reverse complement strand
ATGAGGTGCCGAAGCGGCAGCGGGACCTGCTGAGCATCCGTCAGGACGTGCATGGAGGAAGGGAGGCTCTGGGGGTGTTTGCCGAAGGAGGAGTGCGGGAGAGCGTTCTTGCGTGGAGGCAGCCGTGCCGCTCCTGGCCCTGTCCACGACTGTGCCAGCTGCTTGGGGTCGTCCCTGTCACCCAGCGTCAGGTGCCATCGCGCAGTGGTGACACTGCAGCGACACAGCCTTGGGTGAAGTCTCCATCTCTGGCTTGTGCGTG
>NW_009227927.1:10229-11147 GCF_000690835.1 Fulmarus glacialis | reverse complement strand
GGGAATGGCAAACCTCGGTGTCCCCAGTCCCTGGGAATCCTGTCCCCAAGCAAGAGCGTTCCCATGTCACACCATCACGGTGAGGCATGCAGTGGGAGCCCAGCGTGACCGGTGCCCTGCCCTGTGCCGTGCCGTGCTGCCATTGCACACCGTGCTCCCCTTAGCTCAGCCCCGGGTTTCGGGTGCAGGTGTGGATTTGGCCACACTGGGACCACCTGGGTGCTCTCCAAGGGGGTGGCTGTGTGTCGGGCTGGTCTTTCAGTGCCTCCTCTGCCATCCCCCTTTTATCATGGGGAGATGATAATCTCTCTTTAGCCTCTCCTTTGCCCGAGACTAAAGCTGGAGGAGCAGGAATCTTGAGGGCAGTCGGAGTCACCATGAGCCAAGCAGGTGTCCCCTGGCTGCTGAGGATGCTCAGCTTCAGAGGTCCCTGTAACCTTCTGCGTTGGTGCGGTTTGTCCCCAGTGGCTCATGCAGAGCAGTGAGAGCAGAGGCCGGTGCTCTGGCAGATGGGCACCCACACCTTCCCCAGAAAGACTGGGGCTTCCCCAGAAAGCCTGGGTCTTGGAGGTTTGGGCTTTGACTTGCCTTGGACTTTGAAGTTGAGCCTCCAAGACCAGATGGCAAGCTGCTTCCCCCCAAAGACTCTACCCAGATACCTGATGAAGGCCCCATTCTGTATCATTGTATGTATCATTTTTCTAGGCAAGAGCTTGTGCAAGGGCCTGGGCTGTTGCTTTGAGGAGCCTCAACCTTGCAGGTACTCATGAAATGGGGCTGAGCAGGAGAAGCTCCCCCCCAGCTGCTCCCTCCAGCTCTCCCTCCCAGGGTGAATGCTGAGTCTGCTCACCCCAGGCTGCTCAGGCAGAGCTCAGAGGGTTTTATCCTCCAGCCCTGGCCCTGTGCGTCCCAGGGCTC
>NW_009227927.1:8833-10206 GCF_000690835.1 Fulmarus glacialis | reverse complement strand
GGTAGTGGCCACAGGCCCCGACCAGCTATGGCCACAAGCAAGACAGTGAGGAAAAGGGCACTGAGGCCCCTGGCATGGCAGGTGGGCACCAGCAAGGCTTCGGGGACACACAGAGAGTGTTGGGTGAGGATGCTGATGGAACCAAAGAGGTCTTTGGCTTGGCGTCTGCATGACCCGGATTGCAATGCGCTCATCGCTGCAGGGACTGAACTGAAAAATGGTGGGGCGGAATCACTTGTTTCAGCTTAAAATGTTGCATTTGAAGTTAATTTTCATTGCCTCAGGGTGGCTTGGTTGGTTCTGAACCTCTTTGAAATGATTGGGTTCAAATGGACCTCAGGCAGGGGAAGTGGAGAATCTGGAGCCGTCCTCTAAACCATCTCTCCGTTTGTGTCTTCTGGCTGGTCTCCCGGCAGGTCTGGGGCTGCTGCCCGCCCCAGGGACGGGCGTGCTTGCTCGGACGACGCTGTGCATCTCCCACGCTGGACCCGAGCGCGCTGGACATGAGCTGGGGAGGAGCTCCAGGGAGCCGGGCTGGGCTGAAGGCGCCTGACAAACCCTCCTGGCCGCTCCTCTCTCACAGCTGCAGCAATGCCGGTGCTCTGCCTGCCTCTCCCTGGAGAGCACCAACCTCTTCAGGACCTCTGGGATTCGGTTGGCACCGGGAAGCCCAGGGACGATGGCCAGGGGGACAAGGGTCCCAACTCAGCTTTGCGCCTCTCCTCTGCACCAGCTCTCCCTCCTCCTGCCTCGTCCGCACCGGCTGCTGGATGAGGATCGCTTCTCACCTTGCACAAAACTTAACGCCTGTGGCCCTGGTTCAATTTGTGGCTCAAAGGTACTGCTGAACTACGGACAGACAGAGATAACTCGCCCGGGTGCTCACCTCCGTTACACAGACGCATGCGTGCAGAGATGCTGCCGCGGTCAGTGCCAGCGCGGTGGGCAGGCTTCACCCTCGCTGCCGTTGGGCGATGAACTGAACCTGCTGCCAGGTTTCCCAGCCCGTCTGCCGGACACTAAGAGTGAACCAGGAGTTTTTTGAAACCAGCCCAGAAACGCACCAGGAGACAGCCTGCGTTCACTGTGCTTCTGCTTCCCCCTGAATTCCAGTCCTCTGACATGTTTAGATCAAACCTGATGACCCAAATATGACTGCAGCAACTGAGAAGAAAAGTGACCTTCCAAAAAGAGCAGCGGAGCCAGCCCAACAGAGCAGTGACATCTGCTTCGGGCCACCCCGGGCCGCTGCACCCGGCCACACCGCGGAGAGGAGCAGCCAGGCAGCACCGAAACATTTCACCGGTTTTAATTCAATTACTTTGCAAAACAGCGTGTAGCACCGCTGACACCTTCACAGCATCCCGTGGCAG
>NW_009227927.1:7160-8560 GCF_000690835.1 Fulmarus glacialis | reverse complement strand
GTCGCCGGCCGCCTGTGTGAAACAGCTTAGTGGGCTTGGGCCAGGATCTAATAAACATGTGCGTGCAATGCAAAAACCACCTGCCTCTTTGCAACGGGACCTGCCGATGGAGCTGGGGGAGTAGAGGGTCACCCCATCCCTGCCCCACGCCAGGGCACTGGGAAGGGGCCAGCGGCTAGTTGGGGAACCTGGAAAAGTCCCCCAGCCCTTAGGGACAGGCAGGTTGTGGGGTCAGGGAGGGAGCTGCCTTCGCAGCCGACTGCAGGAGGAGGCAGGCAGGGAAGGAAGCACTAGCAGGGGGCAGGGGGAAGGAGAAAAATGGGCATGCATCCCTCCTTCCTCCTGCTTCCCTCGTTAGAAGCGTGGAGCTGATCGGGGCTGCAAGGTGGCAAGTGAATCTGGGATTTGTGGGGTCTCGCAGCCGTGTCGGGACTCCTCAGGCATTCAGCACCCACTGTGGCTCTGGGCACCTCTCAAGCCCACTTCCCCGAGCTGTCAAAGGTCTCCAGCCAAAAATGGGGCAGAGCAGATATTTTTAAAGTGAAGAAACCAGGAAAACTTTTTATTTCAAGATCTCTCCTCTAGCCCCTTCTTTATCTCAGCATCAAGCAGATGTGATGGGCAGAAGCTCAAATTGTCGCCCCAGGCAGGTCTCATTTAATTAAAAGCCTGAGCAAGGAGGATGTTACCCCAACTGTTCATCTTCTCGGGCGATGTCTGCCAACATCTGGGGCAGGGAGATGTAGTCTACGGTGATGCACATCCCGTCCCTGCTGCTGCCGTGTTTCCCAGGGAGGCCATCATCCGCCGTGCTCAGTGCTCTTAAACTCTGGCCGCTCTAGATGCTGACCTGGGGCCCCAGGTATTGTGCAGATTGGTTTTTCCATGGTCCGGTGATGCTTTCCCAGCCTTGCTTCCCACCTTTGTGGGTAGCCTGAAGAGGAGTGGGAATTTCAGATCTTGCAAATCCCAATGTGCTTTGGTCAGCAGTGTGGGAAGAACCAGCCCGAGCCCTGCAAACCGCTCAGGGGAAGCCTGGGGTGAGCTACAGCAGCTCCAGTGGCCGAAGGGGGTCTGCCGGCCCGGGGACCCCTCTCTAGGGGACAGCTGGGGCAGCGTGCCCTGGTGGGGAAGGGCTCCCTGCAGCATAAACCCCAGGGGAGGGAATCCCCTTTGCACCCCTACCCACAGCCCCATCCATCCCTCCCCACGGGCGACAGGCAAGGGGGACCCCAGCCATCTCGGGGTCTGGAAGAAGGACCTCTCACCCCGGAGGGGCTTCCCCTGCTCCACCCCACCGGGGCTGTGTGCCTGGCTGGCCCCCCACTCGCGGAGCCCCTTCTTCCCCCTGGAGCATCCGCCGGGGCTCGGCAGGGTCTGCGCGGAGCCGACAGGGACGG
>NW_009227927.1:6464-7133 GCF_000690835.1 Fulmarus glacialis | reverse complement strand
TGGCGTTGGGTTTTTTTCCACTCCTGGGAACCAAGCGTCAGCTTTTGTTGGCAAACAGACCGTAGCTTTCATGTGAAAAGGTTAGTACAGTATGTTAGTTCCTAATGAGGGGATAATAGAGTCTGATTCTCACACCCCGGGGACTGCGAGGTGACAGCAGCACGGGAGAAGGGTATTTAACACCTTCGCCCTGGGAACCTTTTCCCTTCGCAGCCAGAGTCCCCCAGCCTTGCCAGGAGGAGGAGGACTGCAGCACAGTTGCCTTTGTCCCTGCTTCCCTCTCACGCCCCGATCCCATCCCATCGGCACACGCATCCTTGCGGTGGGGGCAGCAGGCGGAAGAGCCTGGGAAACAGTCAGCCGATAAGTCAGGATCTGGCCCCCATCGCCAGCTCATGGTGTCAAAATCTCCCCAGCCGTGGGCAGCGTGGGGAGGCTGTGGGTCACGGTGCCTGGTGGGGATGCGGTCCCAGGGGCTGGCTGTGCAGGGGGGTGGGGGTGAGCCCCCTTGGCGTGTGCGCTGCCCGGATGATGGGTGCCCTCGGTCTGCGTCCCTGTGGCGGTCCCCTCCCTCGCTGCCTTGCAGCCGTGTCTGTGCCAGGGCTGGGGCTCACGGTGCCACTCGGGGCATCCCTGGTGGACCAGGATTTGGGGGCGGACATGTCCTGC
>NW_009227927.1:5775-5988 GCF_000690835.1 Fulmarus glacialis | reverse complement strand
TAGAAAGATCAAGATTCCTTTCTTAATCCAGCCTCCCATCCCGTCCTGCTGCAGTGGCTCAGGAGGGGACGAGCCCTACGAGTGCGTGGCACCTGGGGACAGCCGTGGGCCCCTCCAGGGCTGTCAGCCATCCGCAGCCACGTGCCATCCTGGGGAGGGTACCAGTTGCAGGTTGGTGCTGCAGTTTTCTCGGGGGTAACAGCGTCCAGCGAG
>NW_009227927.1:0-5761 GCF_000690835.1 Fulmarus glacialis | reverse complement strand
CGGGTGGTAGTTTGCCCGGGGGCGGTCGCCTGCCCGGTGGCAGGAACTGCAGCGCCGGCCGCGGCTGGAGGCACGGAGCCTCGCCGGGGCGGGACGGGAGCCTCCCCGAGGAGCACGCTGCTGCTGTTTTTCTTACTGCAGTGGCCCGAGCTGGATTAAACCCCTGGCTGCTGTATTTATTGAGGGAGTTCAATTCAGACTGCCCGTGCAGGGAGCTGG
This sequence comes from Fulmarus glacialis, assembly GCF_000690835.1. NCBI lineage: Eukaryota > Metazoa > Chordata > Aves > Procellariiformes > Procellariidae > Fulmarus > Fulmarus glacialis. The sequence continues at coordinate 5,542 of NW_009227927.1, read as the reverse complement.
AATGTCCTCAGAGCAGGAGGGACCAGTTTTGCCAAATTCCACCCCCTCAGGATGCCAAATTACAAGTGTCATCGCCTGGGCTGTCACTCCACTCCAAGCCTTTTGGGGCAAGACACCTTCCCACTACTTAGCAATCTTTTGCAGTAACCCTTTCCTGGGTGACCTGTTTCTTACTGAGGTTGCACGTGGGAAACCACCAGCTTGCAAGTGCCCAGCAAGCCGGAGCCGCCTGTCCTTGGTTTGCTGCTCCCGATGGGTCGTGCTCGGGTGGGACGAGTGATGCTGCAAAGCAGCGGCTGAGCTATATCGGTGCCAGCAGCTCAGCACCGCCGTGTCCCCTCCGCATGGCTGAGTCAGACACCAGAACATCAGAGGTGGGGGGGTTTTGGGGTACAGTCTGTGCCTGCTAGAAACAAGGTGCTGAGGAATTACTGCAACTAATGGTCAAAGTCTGTGTTTAATAATGTGGGGAGGGCTGGCTCCTGTGGCACTCGCCAGGCTTTGCCAGCTCGCCATCGCCGTACCCGTCCTGGGCATCCAGGTGATGCACGAGGGGGGTCTTCAAGCCGCTGTGCCCCTCTCTGCTCACTTAGGGGGATGAGCCCCTGTGCTCCCCCTCGCTCCCAGCAGCGCCTGGCTTCATTGCTCGGCTCCTTTGTGCTCTTTTCTTTCTCCTTCATTCTTTAAAATAGCAGGATGCCAACTCCAGCCTCACCGGGTTTTCTGACAGCACCGCTTGAAGGGTGCGTGCTCTGGTTCTCGCATCTCAGTTTGTGGTAACGCGAAGCCGGTGGCAATGCCCCCCTGTCCTCCCCGGTGGTGCACGGTCCCACAGGCACGCTGGGCGAGCGGCAAACCCCGCTCAGGGGATTGGGGCTGGGCTGTCCTCTGCTCCCCAGAAAACCCAGAGGAAGGCAAAGGGTGGGATTTCGGAAGGAGATGGGCTGTGGACTGGATCTTTCTGCAGGAACCTCTGTGTCCCGAGGCTGGATATCTCCCCCAGCCTGCTGAGCTTTGGAGATTTCTGGGTGAAACAAAAGCTTGGGAGCACCTCTGCTTCCCCGGGGGGGACAGAAAAGGGGTCCAAGCCCAATATTGCCTGCCCAGGCATGGAAAAGGCTGTGGGGGGTGGGACGGGGGAGGTTGGAAAAGCGGTTACTTAAGACCAACCGAAATGTCACAGCAAGGTGTGATGATGGTCAGTGCCTGTGGGTCAGCATACCCCCGAAGAATGAGAATCCAACATTTTGCTTGTTCATTGGATTATTTTTAAATGTCCAGACCTGGTTGGTGGCAGGGTCTGGAGCGGGGGAACTGAACCGTGGTCCAGGCCTGGGGAGGGGAACCAGCTCCCCTGGGGCTGGCCGTGGGAGTGATGAAGTTTGGGAAGACTTTAGGAAGAACCTCTTTACTGAAATACGAGCTCTGAGGTCCAAATACTTACCAGGTCTGAAGACAGAGCTTGTGGGCTGTGCTATACGGCTGCTGTAAGGCATGACGTTAAATATTTGTAGGACAGTGGGTTGGAGAGGCACTGCACAGACACATATGGGCAAGGCAGAGTCATGGTCCTTCTTCATCAGTGGGCAATTTCTGGGTCGTAAAGGCTGGATTTGGGGCTATCGCGGAGCAGCTATTGCTTGGCTCTCCTTTGCACCAGGCTGAGGTGGGTGCAGACGCTGCCTCTTGCTTCTCCAGGCCGTGCTCCCTCGGCTGCTGCCCCGGCAGGCACAGGGACTCCCAGGTCCCACGGTGGGGAGCAGGCAGGGGTGGCATTGCCCAGGGCCCTTCTCGAGCTGCTCCAGCCCGGACCCCTCCTCTGGAGAGCGGTCCCCTTGCTGGCCCAACGGCGGGTGGATGGGAGCAGGTTGCCCACCTTGGTATGTGGGTTCGCATCATCCCTGGGCCCAAGGGGCATCTTTTTGGGTCAACCTGCGCAAGCCTGTTTGCACCGGAGGAGATGTTTTCCAGCTGAGATAGCCTGGGCCTGAGAAGCAGACATTCCCTCGCTCGAGTGTGCTGAAATGTTTAATTAGAGTTTAACAGCAGCCTGGGAAAAAGGTGTCTTGTCATATTTCTGGGCTGCGTTTTGTTGTTGAACTGCTAGCCCTGTATGAGCACAGCCGAGGGAGACCTGCCGCACAATGAGCCCTTTATGTGCCTCTCCCCGCGGCTCGCCCCGACCCTGAACTTTCCCATTAGCTGTTGGCGCGGTGCCCTCGTGCATGTGCCCGGGAGGGAGCCGGGACGGCGCGGGGATGGGAGCACAGAGCAACACAATGGTTTTTCCTCTGGTTTTCAGGTTGGTGTTGCAAGATAGGGCACAGTGCAGGGTGTCCGGAGGAGAGGACATCCTACCAGCTGCACTTGGATGCTCGGATGAGGCCAAGGTGCCCTGCTCTGAAGCAGGCTCCAGTGTGTGGCCATAGGGATGCAACGTGACAGCCGTGCACGTGGCAGGACGCTGGGGTGCAGCGGGATGGCACCCGGGGACACAGCGTTCACCCGAGAGGGACCTTCACCCAAGTGTTTCTGAAGATGCTGCCCACATAGATCAAAGGTTTCATTTCTCGGACCCCAGCGAGATTCAGACCTTGGTCCCATTCCTCTCCCCCAGCACTGGGAAAGGAAGATGCTGAGCCCTGACGGGCTGGTGAAGCCAGCGAGGCTGCAGGACAGGATCCTCAGCCCCTTCCATCACCCCCTGGGCATGCGGGTGGACCTTGGGGAACACGGCCGCCGTCCCGAGGGAGCTGGGGAGGAATGTGAGGAATGGAGCACACACCTTCCTTCCCCAATTTCGCCTCTACAAAGAGCCCATCAGCATTTTCCCCTCACAGGTATCTTTTTCTGTGGGGTGAAATTAAAGTTTTGCCGCCACTTGCCTGCTGGTGTCCCATTCAACAGCGATAGAGCAAAACCAGGTTTGGTGAGGTTGTATCTCTCCTCTTGCCATCTGTCCCAGCTTTCTCTCGTCCAGTTGGCCACTGAAACAGTAGGGAGCAAATCCCTTGGGTCCAGCAAAAGCCTAAGAAAATGCCACATGTTTATGTGTATATTATTACCTCCTTTTACCTTTTTTTTGTGTGACAGAAGCATGCGATGCTCTAGATAGCTCCCCGGGCCTCCCGCTGCAGTGAGAAGACATGGAGGTGTTGGGGCCTCCCAGGAACATGCCTGTCTCACGACGGTGACCTCACACGTCACCGACACGCTGGGGTCATGTTAGCACGTCTGGGAGGTGTTGGGCTGGGAACGCGGGAGATCGGTGCATGAGGTCCCTTGGGGTTTCTCCTTGCTCCAGCAGCAGCGGCCCATCCGCCAGACTGCTGCCGGGGGCTTTCCTCTTGTAGGTCCCAGTTAGCAGCTTGCATGGATTCTTTCTGAGACTGTTCTTGGGGGATTCTTTTGGAGAAGTCCTGCAAGACATCTGGTGAAGAAGCTGGTGTTTTCCCTCGAGATGAGATGCACATGGTTGTTCTCAGAGGAGATGGTGCTCCCTGTGAGTTCCTCTGTGCTGGAAATGATGGCAGAGCCCAGCCGTGCGGCTTCACACTCTGCTCCCCCGTGGGATGAGCTGTACCGAGGCCAACCATTGCATTGGATGGTGAGAGCCTTCCAAAGGTGCTTGGCACCAGCCTGGTCCTCACCAAAATCCCTGGGACAGGGGCCCCACACTTACCGAGAAACCTTTGGTTGTTCTACCAAAGGTTTCTCGGTAAGTGTGGGGCCCCTGTGGCAGCACATGGCCCACACACCTTCATCCACAGTGTGTCCTACAGCCGTACCGGTCCACCTTCAGTCCCGGAGGTGACTAGCCTTGGTCCCAGCCTGCCAGGGTTGTCTAGAGAGAAGGATGCTGGCAGGATGGATTGGGAACGTGGTTCTGGGCGTTAAAATTGCTCCTTATTGGCCGTATTTTCCTCCGCCCTGCTCTGGACATGCAGGCACTGCAGGCAGAGGCTGACGCCTTTGCTCAGGATACCGTGGAGGAGCTGTGGGGACCTCCTGCTCCTTCTCCAGGCATGGTGATGGGGATGAACTGCAGTGGAGACCATCCCAGACTGCAGAGGGACCAACTGTCACCAAATTTGCTGGCAGGACATGCCATTTCCATTGTGACATCCTGGCCGAGCCGAATGACCAGCAGCACCATGGTCCTCTTCATTGCTGCTCCATTTGTCAGGAAGCTTCCCCGGCCCCGGTGGCCCTGTGAGATGAGCAGGATCTGCACCAAGAATGACTTTCTCCCCAACAGCCTCAGCCTGTGTTTAAGCTAATGCAGGTGAGAGTATGGAATTTTTATGCTCTCCATGAGGACGAGGACAAGTCTCAACTCACAGCAGGGAAGATTCAAGTCAGATCTTGAGCTGCGAGGAGAGCAAAGCCTGGGGGGGCTGGGCGTCTCCATCAGCTGAGGCTGTTAGGAAGGACGGACGGCTCACGGGTAGGTCTGCTCCTGACCCGGGATCTCTGGTGACGTGGTGGCCCTCCACATCTAGAACATCTGGATGGCTGCTGCCTCCATGGGGAGGTGGGCACTTGAGCACTGCTGAGCTCTGTCTGGGCTGGACCAAGGAAAGAAGCCCTGCCTGGGGGTCTGCAGGGCTGCCAGAGAGCAGCCCTGACACCCTGGTGAGGGACAGCCGAGGCTGAGACACAGCTTCTGCATTTTTCCCCCTGCTGATGGCAGGGGACAGCACCCAGCCCTGGGCTAGGGACCTGCGTCTGGTGGAGATGCCCATGATGTGGGAGGAGCAAGACGTGCAAGAGCACCCACCATCCCGGGGTTCATTTCAGCACCGTTTGCATGAGGGAAGGATCTGGCCCTCATGGGCTGCAGCTCCTTCATGCTGGCAAGTGTTTGCTGATGGGCTCCCCACAATCTTCTCCCCGGGCATCCTGGAGGTCAAACATAGGTTCGAAGAGGCTGGTGTCTTCTCTTGGAGGGGCTTTGGGAGCCACGGGGCTGCTGGCCAGGATGGGGTCAGGGTGCTCAGCGCGGGAGGTGGCTCCTCCAAGAAGGAGCAAAGAGCTGCTATGCGTTTCTTCTTGCCAGTGAGTGGAAAAGAAAAGTCTCCAGGAGAGACCTAGGGGACAGCACGGTGACAATGGCACCCGGGAAATAAGGTGACCTCCGGAGAGGTGAATCCACCTGGGCCCCCAGAGATTTACGTGCGATGGAGAGCATGTTCCCACTACATCGTAACAGTAATGGCAACAACTGCGTTTGCAAAGGCAAATATTTGCTCCGTCTTTCCACCTCCAGCCCTGGGAGAGCCCGTGAGGGGCATCCCCGCCACCACCTGCTTCCCACCGGGGCGGAGTGCGCGGTGTCCCTCCTGTCCCGCCTGGGGATGGTGACCAAGCAAAACAAAGGGGAAATAGGGGCCTCTCGCTCTGCTCTGCTCCCAAAACCCCGCTCTTGGGAGCAGCACCCCAGCCCTGGGTTGTGGGAGGCTCTGCACGAGATGGGGGTCACGGTTTCATTTTCCAGAGCCACTGAGCAGCTCCACGCTCCATGGGGTGCTGGGCACCCTGG
>NW_009227926.1:10297-11375 GCF_000690835.1 Fulmarus glacialis | reverse complement strand
GCCGGGGCTGGGAGTGGAGGGCAGAGCGGCCACTCCTGGGTGCCCAGCGCTCCCAGTTCTGCCTGTGGTGGTGTGCAGGGAGTGGGCTGGGCAGCCTGGCCTTTGTTCAAGTGCCCTGTCACTGAAAAAACAGTAGTTGCAGAACAGATGGAAGAAACTGTAAAGTATCAGGGGGAGGGAAAAGCAGAGCCCGCGGGTGCAGAGCCTGCTGTAGCTCTGACAGCTGGGAGGGCTCGGTGGTCTCGGTGCTGTTTCCCTTGTGCAGGTGGCCACACCACAAGAGCTCCGTGTCTGCTGGCCTGGTTTGTCACCGCAGCCGGTCCCTCGCAGACGGCAGTGAGCCTGCCTGCTTGGCCGCACAGTGCTGGAGAAGCGGCGGCAGGGAGCAGGTGCCCGCCTCTGCCTGCCCCACCGCGTCCTCTGGACAGAGCGAGAGCTGGGAAACTTGTTCTGACCTCACTTAAAAACTAAGCAAGAAGAAGGGCAAATAATAGAATTGGGCTCGAAGCAGAGGTGTGGTCGTGAGGCGTGTTGGGAGGGAGCTGATGTGTGCTCCTGGCAAGAGGTACAGCCAGAGAACAGGCGACCTGGCACCCGTCGGGGCTGCTGTCTGTGTTGTTGGAGCTGGAGGAATTTCAGTGATTCAAGGGAGAATGTGTCTCCTAGCCCCACCGTGCCATGGCTGGTTGTTACTGCCATCAGGTTCTGCTCCGCAGATGGGCGCGTGCTCACACGGAGGGCACCGTCCTGGCACAGGCTGTCGGCCGGTCCCCGCTCTTTAGTCTGGCCGGGTCCCCAGGCCGGGCTCCATGCCCGGCTCAGGCCCCAGGAGCTGGTACGGAGCAGGTGAGAGGCAGCGAGGGGGCTGCCGGGGGGACGGCGTGCTGGGCCCAAGGGGTGTCCTTTGGCCACCCCGCATGAGCGACTGGGGCAGCAGCTTGCTCAATTGGCTTCCGCATCGTGGCCAGCGGGGAGCCCGGGCACTGCTCTGGCTCCCTGGCATCGGGGATGGCCACGCCGGCCCTGCCTCTCCCTGCAGCCGTTTGGGTCCCCGTGCTGTTTGCTGATCCCTGTTTGC
>NW_009227926.1:8853-9925 GCF_000690835.1 Fulmarus glacialis | reverse complement strand
CCCCGTTCTGTTTGCTGATCCCTGTTTGCTGACGGGGTGAGGCTGGTGTGTGTGCCAGCCTGCGGCGGCTGAGCTGGCGCTTGCTGTACGGACACCGTACACGGAAGCAGCAGCTCCTCTTCCCAGCGTGAATTTGCAATTACTCCCTCAACATCAGCGTAGCTGAAATCTGTAGCTTTGAAGGCCTGGGTGAGCATTAATTGCATTTCTGGCATGAAAAGTCACCCAACTCGTTTGTTTCTGGAAGGAGCCGGTAGTTGGGCTGTTTGTGTCGCCTTTAGAAAGGCACCCGGGAGTTGTGGTTGGGAACAGCCCCGCTGCAGCTCATCCCCACCGGCAGGACGGCTGGCTTTGGGGGAGAGGAGGGGAAAGGCCGTGCCGGCCCCGGGACTGCACCGGTGGGACGTGACCGGTGCTGCAGGAGCCAAAGGACCGCGGGTGCCGCACGCTGCCGTGGTGCTGCTCACTGCGAGCGCAGCGACCTTAGTGCCAGGGTTTAATGCCATGGATTTATAAAACACAGCACCTCTGAACAGCTGTTAGCAGATGTGATTCTGCGGTTGTCCTGTGTGGGTGGAGCTGGAGGAACAAGCAGATTTAATATGCCGGTGTAAAGAAATAAATTATTTTCCCTCTCAGTCTTGCCTCACTGGGGACCAAAAGGGACCTTGGGGCTCCTCCCCGCAGTCTGCTGCTGCGACATGCTGGGTGCAGGGGGGCTGCTGAGCTGCCCGAGATGGCCTGGGCCATGGGGGCTCGCCCCCAAGCCTGGCCCTGCTCTCTGAGGACGGCGTTTCTGTCCATAGTGTCTCAAAGGCGGTGCTGTGACTGTCCCAGAAACACTGCTCTTCATATCCACGCTGGATGGAAACCTTCACGCAGTGAGTAAAAGCACAGGTGACATCAAGTGGACCCTGAAGGATGGTGAGTAGCGACCTGGGGGGGGGCTCGCTCGCAGCCTGGGCTTGTCACTAGCTGGGGGTCGGGGATGCACCCCCCAGCCTGGCTCTTGCTGGTTGTGCTCGGGGCCGGCAGTTCCTCCAGCCCCGGGGACGCTGCCAGCCGCAGCTCC
>NW_009227926.1:6952-8774 GCF_000690835.1 Fulmarus glacialis | reverse complement strand
CCAGGCACGGCTGTGCGCGGGGGAGAGCATCTGGGGGGGCCATACCCCCGCTCTCGGTGGTGCCTATTCTGGGTCTGAAATGCAAATAGGCTGCGGACCTGGGCACGGCAGCGCGTGGCTGCGCTTGGTAAACACTGCCACGTCGTCACCGCTCGCGGGGAGAGGCTGCTGACGTCTGCGTTTCACTCTCTTTTTCAGATCCTATTCTGCAGGTGCCGGTTTATGTGGCAGAGTGAGTGTCATCCCCCTGCGGGCAGAGTGCCTTTGCGGGGCAGGCAGCCTGCAGGCTGTGCAGGAGCCTTTCGGAGGTGCACGACTGCCCTGATGAACCAACAGATTCGCAGCAAGAAAGGGGAACCTCGGAAAAATGAACCTCCCAGCCCATGCCGTAGCATTGCCTTAAACCTACCCTTTGTGCTAGCATTTCATGCATGATGATGAGGAATAGCTGCTCCCTGCTGCTGAACTGTAGCCTTTCTACAGACAGCCCAGAAGCTCTCAGCACCACCACGCACAAAAGCGTAGAAGAGAAATTGAGGAAAATCCACCTGAAAGTGCAGGGGGAAGGCAGGACAGCAGAGAGCTCCCCTGGGGCAGGCAGGGAACCGATCCCCGAGCCAGCACGGCTGGTAGGTGCAGGGCGGCCGTATGGAGTTACGGTGCTGACCCAGAGCGGGAGTTCATCTACCAAATGCAGTGCTGGAGGATTCCAGGAAAGGTCAAGCCCCGTAGTGAATCATGCTGGAGCAAACTGCTGAAGGGGTTTCTTTAGTGCAGCTCCTCTTTGGCGTGTGCCTGGGGCAGCTCGTGTTTCATCCACCTCTCTCCTCCTTTCCAGACCAGCATTCCTTCCAGACCCCAATGACGGCAGCCTGTATATCCTGGGAGGAAAAAACAAAGAAGGCTTGATGGTCAGTGGGGCTGTGGGGCTGCGGGCATCCCGCCCGCCCACACCCTGGGGGTTCACCGGGCTGGGGGACCTGGCAGACCTGCTGGACAGGGCGAGCCTGGGGCCTTCAGTTGCTCCAGCTTGTCCTTGGCACCTGGAAGATGTCAGCCAAGTGGGTGTGGGGCAAATACAGCTGGGACCCTTCGCCACCACTCCGTCATGCTCTGGGGTTGAGCAGTGAAGGCAGGGGAGGAGGAGGGGACTGTCCGGGGGGACCTCTCATTCCCAGCCCACTCCTGAAGGCAGGAAGGCTGCTGCTCCAGGAGGTGTTTCTCTGGCCCCGCGTCCACACTGCCGTCTGTGTTGCAGAAGCTCCCGTTCACCATCCCGGAGCTGGTCCAGTCCTCGCCATGCCGCAGTTCGGACGGCGTGCTCTACACCGGTACGCAGAGACCAGCTGCTCCACCGAACCCGGGGCCAGGGAGGAGGAGAGGTTGAGTGGGGATCCCCTGGGGACATGTCCGTGGAGGGGAGACAGGAGGAAGCCTTGGGGACTTACAGCAGGACTGCAGAGACTTACAAAAAATGTATTTTCATTCTCAGGGAAGAAGCAGGACACCTGGTTCATCGTGGACCCCAAGTCAGGAGAGAAGCAGACCCCTCTCTCAACAGAGGCCTGGGATGGTCTGTGCCCATCAAGTCCCCTGCTCTACATCGGCCGTACCCGTAAGCCAGTCCTGCTCCCCGTTCATCCATCTAGTCCCGGGAACGGGGTGCTGGGCAGTGACCTCGTGCCCTGCTCTCGTCCCCAGAGTACGTCATCACCATGTATGACACCAAGTCGCGGGAGCTGCGCTGGAACGCCACTTTCTCCGACTACTCGGCACCGCTCTGCGAGGAGTCCTACCACTACAGTGAGTGGCCGCCGGGCAC
>NW_009227926.1:6564-6941 GCF_000690835.1 Fulmarus glacialis | reverse complement strand
GGGGGAGCCACGGGAGCCAGCTCCCCTGGCGCCCTGCTCACAGCGGGACCCTGGCTGTGCGGGGACCCTGGGGAGAGCTGCTATGGCCGGCAGGTCTTGACTGTGCCGATCGCAGGGGAAAATGGCTGCTCTGCTGGTCACGGCTCTCATGGGAGCAGAGCAGCAGGCAACAGCACACAGCCAGTGGCAGGACTGAGGGGGGGCGGAAGGGGACAAAGCCCCGCACGGGCCAGCACCGCTGCATTGCCCGCTCCCTCTGGCTCTGCCTAGAAATGGCACACTTCGCCTCGAGTGGGGACGGGCTGGTGGTGACGCTGGACAAGGAGAGCGGGGAGGTCCTGTGGGCACAGAACTATGGCTCGCCTGTGGTCGGCATC
>NW_009227926.1:5811-6509 GCF_000690835.1 Fulmarus glacialis | reverse complement strand
GCCTCCGCCGCGTCCCCCACCTCAACCTGGCGATGGAGACCCTGCGCTACCTGACCTTCCACTCGCAGGACATCCACCTCCTCAAGTGGAGCTACCAGTCCGTGAAGGATTTCGCTGCCACCAAGACCCAGCTGCGTGGTTCCTCTCAACCTGGCGATGGAGACCCTGCGCTACCTGACCTTCCACTCGCAGGACATCCACCTCCTCAAGTGGAGCTACCAGTCCGTGAAGGATTTCGCTGCCACCAAGACCCAGCTGCTGTACGTGGTTCCTGTGCTGTGGCAGCTGGTGGCACTTGCGTTGCCTCTGCTCGGCCGCCCTGATCCATGACAGAAGGCTGATGCTTGTCCCTGCCTTGCAGGCCAGCACTCTACGTGGGGAAGTACGCGGCCAGCTTCTACGCCTTGACCTCCCTGGTCCACGGCAGCGTGGCTCTGGTGGTGAGTGTCCCCGTTGGCCCCTTTCGGGGGGAGCTGCGGCGGGTGCATGTCACGGCTGTGTGGAGCTCCACGAGCTGTCGGACCCCCAGCCGCAGGGCATCACGCTGGCCAGGATCGACGGCCCCACCACAGATGATGTGACCATGAGGGAGTCGGGGGAGTGTGAGATCACGCCCAGCACCGATGTCAAGTACCCGCAGGGCAGCATCACCTCTCTCCACAACCAGTGGCTCCTAATAGGTGCGGACCCACAAGGGG
>NW_009227926.1:5171-5753 GCF_000690835.1 Fulmarus glacialis | reverse complement strand
CGGTGTGTTTTGGGGTGGCAGCCCAACCTGCTTTACTCAGTGCGGCAAATGGGCCCTCAGGGACTGCGGTGACTCTGACTTGGGGCTGGTTGCAGCCCATCCTTGTCCCCTCCCCAGGAGGGGCCACTGGCCACCCCTACCTGGGGGGTGGGCAGAGACCCATTGAAGCGGGCTCACAGTTACCCGTGCTGGTGGGTGTGCCATTGTGCACCGAGCCCCGCACGCAGACGCTGGGTTAATTAGCCTGCTCCGTGATTGCTGTCACAGGTGCGATGGCAGGAGAGGCCACACTGCATTGGCATGTTTGGAAATCAGGGTGGTGTCTCGAGGTCGTGGCAGGGGAGGCACAGAGGAGCAGGGTCAGGCCCCCCGCTGCGTGCTGAGAGCGGGGGACCTTGCCCTCTGCCTTTCTCTGCTGGCTGCTGCTGCTCCAGGTCCCTGGGTACAGAGCCGGCAGTTGTAGCTGTGATGTTTTTTGTGCCTCCCATGAGAAGGGACACCCCTTCTCCGGGAGAGCCAGAGCTGTCTGGCGCTGCGGCGATGAGGGACTGAAGCTGTGACCACAGACCAGCTGACGGTTGT
>NW_009227926.1:4307-5031 GCF_000690835.1 Fulmarus glacialis | reverse complement strand
GCTCTGCTGGGTCCCACCTCTGCACTGGGGGGAACCTTGGGCAGTGCTGGGTCGCTGGAGGGTCTGGGCTGCCTGGCGCTGGGCGGTGGGTTCCCAGTGTGGGGTGGCACGAGGGGGGTCCTACGTGCAGGGCTGCAGTGGGGAGGGGGTCCCAAACCCGAGTGCCCAGTGGTCCGTCCCTCTGGTGTCACCCAGCCCCGGGCGTGTGTTGCAGTTTCTGGCCCCGAGCGGCCCGGAGGAGCCGGGGCAGTTCCAGCCGGACCCTGCACCGAGGGAGTGGGTGGAGGTCTACCCCGAGGCCGGCACCTGGGACCTGGTGATGGCTGGCATCGGCACGGCCCTGCTGGGCGGGGGAGTCCTGTTCCTCCTGCTTATGGTGAGTGGTGGCCGGTGGAAGAGCCCAGCGCCTGCCACAGAAGTGCCACTTCTGAAGGGCTGGGGACTCCCTTTTGTCTTGTCCTTGTGGTGCAAGCAGCGGTGTCGTGGCTGTGATGAGCCGCGCAGCCCCTGTGCCATCTTGTACGCACTTGTGGTAACGAACCGAGCTGGTGCACAGCATTCTGCCGGCTGGGCAAGGGACAGACGGTCCCTGCCTGTGCCGAGCCCTGGTGATGTCCCAGCTCTGCTCTGGGCGCAGGAGCTGAGCGCTCCCATGGTTTGTGTTCCAGAAACTGCAGAAGCAGCATGCGGTGCAGCAGCAGCAGCTGGAGAAGCAAATTCAGCT
>NW_009227926.1:1932-4296 GCF_000690835.1 Fulmarus glacialis | reverse complement strand
TGCTCCCGGGCCGGGTCTCCGGGGACAGTGTCCCTGCAGAGCCCGGGGAGCCGTGGCTGAGCCGGGGAAGCACGTCCCAGCTCTCGCAGAGCTCCAGCCCCTTGGCCCGCCTGAAGGACCTGGCTAATGGGATGGTCAGCCCGGATCTGGCTGTCCCGGCGGCTGCTGAAGGTGTGTGCGGGTGGGAACGGGCAAGGTGCGAGGGGCTCTCTCTCCGAAGGTTGTCACCCAAAGCAGGAGCAGAGATGCCCCACAGATGAGGGGGCTGTACCCCAGCTGACGGGGAGGAGATGCAAAACCTGCTGCTGGATAAGCATGGGCTACAAAAGCTATTGCAAAAGTAGGAGGGCTCAGAGAACGGCCAGGTGGTTAAAGAACTGGGTGTCCTTCGTATAGGACTAAGGCTCATAGGTTTAAGGATGGCTGTCTTCCTCTGCAGATGCAGAATCAGACGTTATTGTAGTTGGGAAAGTTTCTTTTAACCCCAAGGACGTGCTGGGCCACGGAGCTGGAGGAACCTTTGTCTTCAGGTGGGTAGTACCCCGGGTGCCTGCCCTCATTCCACTCTCATTCTCCTGGGAGCCACAAGCACAGCACCAAGGCAGCTCCTTCCCTGGCTGGTGGTTCAGGGGCTTTTGGGAATGAGTTGCCACCCTCCCCTTCTCATGGTCCTCATCAAACCCCTCTGGAGAGCTGGGCTCATGGCCTTCGGTAACCAGGTACGGGTACGCAGGGCAGGTCTCCCCATCGCACCAGTGCCCTGTGCTCCCTTTCCCCTCCTGCCTGCGCCAGGCTGTCAGGCAGCCGGGCTGTGCCTGCTCCAGGCAGCTCTCAGCAGCGGCAGGTCTAGTCCCTCATAAGGTTCCCCTGGCTTTGGCTGAGCCCCTTTCCCCAGCACTAAACACAGCATAAAGCAAAGGCGGTTATTTTCCTACAAAAAGGGGAACCTGAACCCCCAATTTCCAGCTCGCTGTAGAGATTTCTGCCTATCCATGGCTTTGACAAGTCTTTGGGAGTCACTCTGAGGTGACCCAAGCTGAGGACCCTGAGGGGGAGTTTCCAGCATCGGCCAGAGCCTGGCCAGGCTGTGCATCTGCAGCGCTGGGCTCTGCTCTGGCTGGGGAGGGCTGTGCACGGACACCGCCCTTCTCTCTGTGCAGGGGACAGTTTGATGGTCGGAACGTGGCTGTGAAACGTCTCCTGCCGGAGTGTTTCCATCTCGTGGACCGCGAGGTCCAGCTGCTCCGGGAGTCGGATGAGCACCCCCACGTCGTCCGCTACTTCTGCACTGAGAAGGACAAGCAGTTCCACTACATCGCCATCGAGCTCTGCTCCGCCACGCTGCAGGAGGTGAGCCCTGTCCTCTCCCTGCCCAGTCCTGGGGGCACGGGGCTCGCTGCATGGGGCTGCTGCTGGGGGGCCTGCATGTCTCCATCCCCGTGTTTGCAGGTTGGTCCCCAGGGACACGCATCTGGTTTTGTCTGTGCTGTTAGGGAGGTCCTGCAGCGCTCCCGCGGGAGTTGTGCTGTGCGTGCCCGAGGGCAGGGTTGGCAGCCAGCAGCTCCCGGGTTCGGAGCCCTCTTTGGGGTTCCTGCCTGGCCTCGGGTGTACAGCCCTGCTCCGAACCTGCGTCCCAGCAGTCAGGAGGAACAGGGGTCGGACCGGCATGGGCAGGCTGCGAGGCAGGCTGCTTTGGAGAGGCGGAGCAGCCAGCAGCAGCACTGCTCCTGTCTCAGTCAAGCCCCTGCCCTTGTTCTCCTGCCGATTTGCCCTCTGAGGAGGGAGCAGGGGAGCTCTGAGCCTCCGCATCAGTCAGGGCAGTTGTTCACATGCTAGGAAGAGACTCGGCATGGGGGAGGAGAAGCATCCTTTTACCGCTCCGTAAAGCAGGAGTGTTGCTGAAGCTGTGGAGGTCTGAGGACACAAGTGAGGGCAGTTTGCTGCAGAGGGAATAGATGCCAACTGGTAGACCTGGAAATGGCAAGCCTTGGGCACAAATGGCCTCCGCATGGGCTTGTCTTCTTCCACCTCTGTCAGGCTAGTGAGAAGTCTCTCTCCTGGCAAGCCTTGCCTTGGTTGCCCCAGTAAATCAGGCCTCAGTTCATCTCTTTCTACTTCTGTGTGGTTCCAGTACGTGGAAAGCCCCAGCTTCGATCGTCGCAGCCTGGACCCGGTGTCTCTGCTGCGTCAGACCATGTCCGGGCTGGCCCACCTCCACTCCCTCAGCATTGGTAAGAGGGCAGTGCCCACCGCCACGCACGGGCCGGAGGGAGCGTGTCCCGTCTTGGTCCCGTCCTCCACCGAGGCTGCGGGGTTCAGGCAGCGGCTGCCAGGGTCAGCAGTGTGCGGGGCGGCAGGAGAGCC
>NW_009227926.1:291-1921 GCF_000690835.1 Fulmarus glacialis | reverse complement strand
CCGCCGCTTTGGCACATGACGCTGCGCACTCTGTCTTCCAGTCCATCGTGACCTGAAGCCCTGTAACATCCTCATCTCTGTCCCAAATCGCCACGGGCAGATCCGAGCCGTCATCTCTGACTTCGGCCTCTGCAAGAAGCTTCAGGGGGGACGACAGAGCTTCAGCCTCCGCTCCGGCATCCCTGGCACCGAGGGCTGGATCGCGCCCGAGGTGCTGCAGGAGGCCCCAAAGGAGAACCCCGTCAGTGAGCCGCGGACCCCTCCCCTCGCCTAGGGTCTTCCTGGAGCCCGTCGTGGCAGAGTCCCCCGTGCTGGCAGTCTCGCAGCGTGCTGCTGAAATGCACAATTAAGACAAAAACTCCGAGAGCCCAAGCCAGCCCAGATGCAGAGCACTGGTGCTCCTCACCAGGACTGCCCTAGTCAGCAGCTGCCCCTGCTCTCCCACCCTGGGGGGGACAGTGCCCGCTGTGTTCAGCACAGGGCGTCTCATCTGGCTACAGTCCTTGGAAATTCAGGGTAGGGAGGTCGGAGGGGGCCGTGGCTCGCTGCGAAGGTTATGCTTCTGTTCATCTGTTTAGCCCTGGGAATCCTGTTCCTGCTGGAAGCCGGTTGCTGTACTGGTCCCTGGCAGGGCACGTACTGGTGCTGGCAGCGTGCTCCACATAACCTCATACTGGGGTCGGTTTGCACAGCTGGGTGAGACACCGGCAGCCCTGGCATGTCTGTCTGGCCATGAAGTCCTGACTTCTGTCTGTGCCTCTGAAAACCTCTTCCCTGATAAGGACCCGATGTGATGGGTGCTTCGCTGACTCCAGAAAGCAGGGCAGGCAGGAGCCCTGGTGCGATGCATTTTCCAGCAGCTCTGTGGCAAATGACCAAGTATTCACATAAAAGAATGGAAAAGTGGGGAGGCGAAAGCTTTCCTCACCCTTTGCTGCGAGGGTCCCATCTTCCCCTTTGTGTTTTGCAGACGTGTGCTGTGGACATCTTCTCAGCTGGCTGCATCTTCTACTATGTGGTGTCAGGAGGGCAGCACCCGTTTGGGGACAGCTTGCGGCGACAGGCCAACATCTTGTCGGGCTCTTACCAGCTGAGCTGCCTGCAGGAAGAAACTCACGGTGAGACCCTTCCCCACAGGCATGTCCCTGCGGGGAAGCCCTGAGCCAAGGGGCGCAGCCTCGGGGGGGTTAATTCTCCGTTGTGTTGTTTCGCCTGCCAGACAAGCTTGTTGCACGAGAGCTGATTGCGACAATGATCAGCCCTGAGCCCCAGCGCCGGCCCTCGGCCCCAGTGGTCCTTGTGCACCCCTTTTTCTGGAGTCAGGAGAAGCAGCTGCAGTTCTTCCAGGTGAGCGCGTGCCATCCCACCGGGCAGCGAACATGGGTGTGCTCTGAAAAACAAGTGCTGGAAACAGCTGTATTTAGGTCAACGCGCTCATTTTGAGCTACTTTTGCAAGGGGTGGGAGGTCCCTGGGTTTGGGATCAGGGCCAAACCCTCTTCGTGCCCCCTCGGCCCTGGCTCTGTTCCCTGGCGCTGGACGGGGCAGTGTGGGGTGAGGGCAGTGCCATACCCGCCCCGTCCCTGCTCTTGGGCCCACAGGACGTCAGCGACCGCATCGAGAAGGAGCCC
>NW_009227926.1:0-205 GCF_000690835.1 Fulmarus glacialis | reverse complement strand
GGGGCCCATCGTCTCTGCCCTGGAGGCCGGGGGCCGGTCGGTGGTGAGGACCAACTGGAGGATGCACATCTCCCTCCCGCTGCAGACAGGTGAGTGCGCGGGGCCAGGCTCATCGCTGCGGCCTGAGCCTGCTGCCACCTTTGACGCAGAATCGGGCAGGGAATGGGGCTCCTGGGTCCAGCGTCCTTTACTGGGCAGGAGGCAC
>NW_009227925.1:19228-28939 GCF_000690835.1 Fulmarus glacialis | reverse complement strand
GCCAACTGGATTTAACTCTGTTGACCACGGAGTTTCTTTGTTTTATTCCCTGGGGAACTTGAACACAACAGTCTTCTCAGACCACATCAACACACAACAGCAGGTTGTCCTCTTCAAAAGAAGAAGAAAAATGCAGCAAAGTTGCCAATATTTTTTTACCTTTCTCCTCATCCCCATTTATTTATTAATCTAATAGACAAACCACTCACCTATGAAAGCAGCAAATGAAAGCTCGTTTTCTCCTTCTAGTTGAGAGAAGTCTTGAATGGCAAAATATATGTTTTGCCAGTCATCTGTGCAGATACAGATTTTTATCAACAGATTTTAAACCATCTATTATTACATATCTATTATTTTAAAGTAGCTGTTAAACTAATTGCATCTTAATAATCTTAATTGCATCCATACACCATACATGGGTGTGTAACTTGGGTGTATAACTTGTCCTTTGGTTCTGTAACAGAAGTTTCAAGGGTCTGATTCCCACTTGCACTTGGATTTACCATGAAGGTTTCTAAAAAGTAAATTCAGAATACTTGTAAAAAGTTGCTGAATGTCAACATTAGTGTTACACATCCACTGTATAAGATGACACTGATGCAAAATACAGGACAATGCAGAATGTTAGGTCCTCAGACGTCAATATTCATTTCTTAGCTTGTGCATTAACATTTCCCCCATAGTTTTTAAGTTTTCAGAAGCCAGTAGTATTTTAGATCTGCAGGAGGCTGTGAATAATAATGTGCATTAATAAGGTAGCAGAAGACACAAGTTCCTGCTTATTGCATATCCAAGATTGTTGTTAATGACTACATTACTTGCTAAAAAAGTAAACAAATTCCTACTTGGAGAGATCCAAGATATGCCAGTTGCCTAGCTGCTAAAGAATATTAACATTTCAGCAAAGAAATGCTCAACTGTGCTGTCATTTTCAAGGGATGAATTTCACAAGTAATGTTTTTTTGGGAAGGATATCAAAAACACTTGAAAGTATGACACATTTTCAAAAGGAGTGTAAGGATTTTATTCCCTTCATTGTCCACACCATTATGGTCTCTAGTACGAAGACCAACACTAAAATGAAGCAAACCTTCAGATATAAAATACAAATTGTATTTATGAAACTAAATTTCACCTTGTAGTGCTACAATTGAAAACACCCGCATTTTTTTAACCAACAGCTTAGTTTGATAATCTTATGTGCCTGGTTAGAATTATAATTCATCTCATATCCCTGAGATGGATCCACATACTGATGCCAACAGGCTGAGTCTTTCCCATTGACTTCAGCTGAGCTTTTCCCATGAGAACTGGATTGTAAAAGGATTAGGCTGCTTCCATGAAGATTCTTATTTAGGTCCATGAGCCTAGTTCAGCCTGAAGGAGTTTATTTTTGGAATATGGGGAAATGTAAGTAGACCATTGCATTAATAGGTTTATAGAAAGTTCTGCAACATAAAACAATAAAGTTCATGTTTAGCTTTCTAGATAAATAAAAAGCTATAGAATTCTGGGATCCACCTAACAGAGCCTGACTTATAATTTTGTCTAGGAAATTACTTATTACTAGTTATACAATATACAGCTTCCTGAGCTGCATTGAAGAGAACGTGCAGGCTCCAACTGTAGACACATAAATACAATTGTTTGGAGACTTCCATGGAAAGCCAAATAAAGGTATCCACATGAGAGTTAGGTTCCTCTTCCCAAAAGCTTCCAGAAAAAATAAGAAGCAACAAGTTAAATTTTACTTTGCATGTGGATAATTTTACTTTGCACAACTGAAAACAATGAGGTACAAAGCAAGTCGTGTGTAAAAACAGTGGGCACAATGCAAATTAGGAAATTTTAGAAATGTCAGTGCAGCATGTGAACATAGTAAAGGGGGCTATTCCTCAAGATATATCACATTGCTTTTGTCAGAACAGCAGTGTTTGCAATGCTTGCAGAAAGTTATTCTTGCTCTCGATGTTGCTAACACCCATGCCTTTATCACAACCTCACAACATTTGGCATTCTTCCTAACTCCTCAGGAAATATTTTTTTTCCTTTCTTTTATTAAACGGAAATTTCCTACTCCTTACAATGTTACTGGAAAGTTTAGGCTCAGAAAAAGAGACTCAGAAATCCCCCAAACTATCGTTATTTTTAATACCCAGATTTTTGATGTGTATCCTATTTGTAAATTTGTGGTAATGGCTTTTCCTGTAAACTATAGTAATTTATTATTTAGTTAGTTAATGTTTTCATATTTGGCTTCCTATATTACTGCATAATTTTAATCCTACTTAAGGACCTAAAAAGCCTAAATTTTCAAAAAATACAGAGTAAATCTGGATACAAAACAAGTTTCCAGTTTGCAGACTTATTTTTCCAGAAATGTGATTTTGGTTTGAATCAAATGAAGCAGCAAATCAGTACAAACTTTATGCCAAACCAGCAGCTCCCTAGACACGGCAGCTGCTCAGTGAAACCTATTCCCTTGTTAACTCTGCTGTGAAGAGAACCAGCAGTGATTTTGCTGCTGAGAAGTTGCTGGGGGCTCCCCGCCTCCCTGGCACAAGGGCAGACCTTCCACCGGACTCCCCGAGGGACAGCCTCCATGGTCCCCTAGCCTTCTCCTGCTCATTTTTTTTATAACTCGACAAAGCACTCAATATCACATAACATACAGATTTTGAGAACAGCTGGACCAGATTAGACACTAAGCCCTAGGAAGCTCTAAGAAAAATGACTTTTAATTTTTTTTTTTAATGATATTGTTGTATTCACCTCCATGGGAATAATGGCAAAAGTCAATGTATTTCTAGTATGGTGATAGCCTGTAACCGCAAGTCCTGTCCTCTGGACAGAAACAGACAAAGCAAAGTATGTTCTGGAATCTGATAATATAGCAGAATTTTGGGGACATCATCTGTACACAGGTCTGAAAATACAGGTATCTCTTTTCAATAATCTCTCTCAGCAGAGCAAATAAATATTAGTGTTGGGTGAGCAGATTGAATATCTGGGCCTTTCCGAAACTACCACTGGTTTAATCTTCAATACCGGTATCGCTCTCCATAAAGAGAAGGCACAAGAACAGGACCACATCTTTAATTGCAAAGATGAGCCATGAGAGAGAGAGAGATCTGTTCATTTCTCCCAATGATCATCTTATGTATTTCTTTCCTCATCTGACATTTCACACTGCTTTTTCTCTAAAATATTCTCCTTTTGAGGATCTCATCAGGAGTTGTTTTGGGTACAGTTTCCCAGAGCTGATGAAGCACGTTGCTGGGTGTCCCTGCTGCTCTGCTGGGATACTGCCCTTGTCTGGCAACCTGCAGAGAGAGGATGGAAATAGGACCAGCTGAGAGGTCTGCCTCAGAGCTGGATTTGTTTTATTGTGTGGGTAACACCTGTATGTGGCTGGCAGTTAGCAACTGGCACTGGAAAGGATAAGGTGGGCATGCAGAGCTAGATGGAGCTGAATACCTCCCCTTTGGAAAGGGAAATAAAGCATGTGGAAGCTTGGACATATAAACAGTAATAAAAACTTGTCTGTGCTAAACATTCAATGAATAGTGACACGATTAACAAAATAATATTTTTAGACACTTACAAAATGAAGCTTCAAGCACTACAGCTTCCAGAGTGAGGGATCCGACTCTGCTCCTACTCCTTGAGCAGTCACTGATCCTGACTAGCAGGACAGGAGGGATAATGGCAGAGAAAACCCTGGCAGTACACAAAGCAAGCAAACTGAGAAGCCTTTTCAATCCCTTTCATCTTCATTCATCTCTTCTGACTGTTCCTTATAGCACAGGCATGGAATAAGCAACCCTGAAATTAAGGTTAGACTTCTTAACATGGGTAGTTTTTCATGGTGGGCACTGCAAAGAACTAGCACGCGGCTCATGGAAGACATATACATTAAAATGAATGAATAACTGCGATGTGCTTGGATGAACAGGGAGAAGCAGTGGTCCATTGGTCCCATAAGTATGGGGGAAGGCCGTCTTTCAGAAACCAGGCAAACCCTGTGTCAAGGCGCTAGACTGGGAAATAGTAGATGTGGTTTCCATTCCCATCTCTGCCTTATTCCTCCTGCCTGAATTTGAACAAGTCTCTAAGTCTTTCTCTGCCTCAGTCCATAATGGAGTAATAATATTTTCCTGCCGCATTGTGCGACACTGTTATCCAGATACTGTGCTGATGGGTGCAACTGAACAATCTACCATATATTAAAAAGAAAATAGGCTCAGATGGATGGTGACTTTATATCTGGAAAATGTCAAGTAAATGAGGTGCACTCATTTTTTTATAGGTTCCTTGTATGTGCTTTCTTATAATAAGAAATAAACCACCACTGTGGGGACCTGAGTCATCTTTGCCCTTATTCTAATTTTTTGCCAGTGTTTTTCCTTGAATGCAATACAGATAAATCAGTATAAAAATGGAGTAATACCATGGTGAATCAGAGCTTTTGTTTTTCTCCCTGGAAGTTGCACTAGCCCTGCAGTCCAAAACAATTATTACCATGTAATTTATTTTCACTTTATTATGTTTCTCTGAAATCAGAATTGGAGTTTGCTGGTTATACAACATTTACACAATGAAACTTCAGCTGGGAATACATACAAATTAAGGATTCAAATGTTTCTAAGAAGTTTTGCAAAACTTCCTTTATAGCTAGCTTTTATCAAATCCCATTTGGTTTTATAAGCTGCTGAAAACCCTAATCAGAAACGTCTGTCCTTACGGGCTCAAAAGAGAGTATCATCTATATCTTACCTTACTTCCCTGCAAGAATCCCTGAATAACTTCAAAATGGCATGCCTTTCTTAATTCAAACATTTGGCAAAACAGTGTTATAATAAATGATGTAAGAAGGGAGATCCTAATAAGAAACATGTGTAGAGATTGCTGAAGGCAAGCTCAAAATATGTCAGAGTCTAAGAATTTACCACAAGGAAAAATTACTGACAAAAATATGTAGAAAATGTTTATGTTCAATGTTGCTTGAAATGCAACATGAACAAAATGCGTAACAATACCACACAAGTAGACCACAACCCTCTTTTCATATTTACAAAGCTATTGAAGTGCTGGCACGGGGAAGTAAAAATGCCGTCCCTGACTAGCAGCTGCTTAGAAATGCATTTACTGTCCGTAGGCACAGGTCCTTCCATGGTGCTTCAAACACAGGGCAGCTGAGCCTCGTTTCACACAAATGAGCACGCTCAGCCTTAGACCACTTGTGCAGGATAGAGAAAGATGATTATCTTTCCCTTTTTGATTGGAAAACTCAGGTACAGAGAGGTCAAGTCAAAACTGTTCCTCTAATCCGAATGTAATAAAACTTGGGCAATCAATATCATTTACCTGTTACTTCATCGAAAAATGCTATGCATCTGAATCTTCCATCGCTTTCAGCTAAAGAAAACAGCATTTGGCGTCCTTGGACACCATATCCAAGATTTCTCACATCAGAGACCCCCAAATTGAGTATCTGAACTTGAAGGTCATTCACAGCATAAGGAATTTGCCTAAGGACCCTCCTACATTGACCATCCTATTAACCTGATTCCCTATGCTTTACCACAATACTTTCTTTCCATTCTTACAGGACTTTGTCTTCATCCACCTGTACCAGCCTGAA
Source organism: Fulmarus glacialis (assembly GCF_000690835.1). Taxonomy (NCBI): domain Eukaryota; kingdom Metazoa; phylum Chordata; class Aves; order Procellariiformes; family Procellariidae; genus Fulmarus; species Fulmarus glacialis. The sequence continues at coordinate 23,295 of NW_009227925.1, read as the reverse complement.
ATGAGTACGAAAAACAAAGAAAAACACGCTGCTGCAACACACTGTGTTCTGAAAAGCCGCACCGGGCCCTCACCAGCAGGTAGGGAAGGCGGCCGCTGAGGCTGTAAGCAGGGATACAAAAAAAAGTGCTCTCTGAATGTCATGCCTTTAGGCTCCCGGAAGAACAAGCAATGAAAGAAAAATAACAAGGAGATTGGACATATTCTGGAGAATGAATAATAAAGTCGGACAAGCGAGCAGCACCCTGTCAGCCTCCTCCTAATGAAAGGCTGACTTTTCCAGGAATCGATGCCCTGCGCCCAAGAGGCAAAGGTGCTGAGAGCCTTCCAGGCCTTGTAGTTTCTTAAGGGTTGGTCAGGTCTTGAAGGAAAATACTTGAAGTATTATGTAGTATTGAGGGGGAACGTCTCTGCTGTACCAGATACTTGATTATGAGAGCTCAGGGACTACTGACACTGTATGTCACTGATACTCAAACTAAAATTTTTGCTTCATGCCTGGATAGTAACTGGATTTTTTTTTTTTTTTTTTTTTTCCTCAGAGATTTTCAAAGAGCGTTTTAAAAGCCGGAAAGAAACTGTTTCAAGGTTTTAGTTTATGTTAATTGTTTCTCCATGCATGAGGCTACATAGTTTGGAGGAGAGCTGAGGATGGTTTTTTAATAACAAACTCCGTTACTCATAAGAACGTAAAATATTTTTGTGTTCTATAAAAATAATGCTGATTCTGTTCAAATAAACTCACTGCTGAGATGCTGCAGTGAGCTTCAATATTTTTAGACCATTTGGGCCCCAGGCAATCTGAAGTAAATATATTTATTTTAGCTTATCCTTGGTGTAAACAGAGAAAACCTGAAACATCAGGGTAAAGGTCATAATCCCATGGGTAACATCTGCGCTCTTGAATTTTGAGGAATAGTTCTGACTGCATGTGCAATAAAGCTTGACAACTCTGCTCTAGATCTCAATGTTCTCACACCCCTCCAAGTCCCCCAGTCCCCAAAAGTCGGAACCTTCACATTTACCTGGTGCATCACCCAGGAGGGGCCAGCTACAAGTGCTGGATAAGCTTCGAACTGTGACTCCGTCTCAGAGTGTCCCAGCTTAAGCGAAAATCTCCAACAAGCTTTCATTACATCTTATCATCATGCTTTAAATCAGGAAGCAAGAAACTCTACAGATGAAGCCATCTATTTTCATCTTATTTTTGTGCAATCTGTACTTATTTTTCTAAAGAAAAGTTGACCCTCTTCATTTAGTTAAAACTCTGCAACAGAACAGATACAATCTTTATGCTACATTTTGCCACACGGATGTACGCATTTAAAAGCTTATACAGTTTGTCTTAATTTGCTTTCCTTTTATTGTGCTAGAAAGCAAGGAATGGCATTTATTAATTGTTTTACTCATGATTTCCTGCTTTGGCAGGAATCAGAATCCATTTCAAAATGCCAGACGTCGCAGTTATGCCTGGTTATTATTTATGCAAAATTACTTCATATGTCCCGGACAAAGAAGAAAAAATTGTGTATCAAAAACATTTATTATTGAAAAGTGACTAAAAAGTGAAAAGAAGTTACTGTATCATATCATACAGTCCTTCCAGATTTTAGATCCAAGCAGATCACAGTCTCTCAGATCTCTGGGATATTCAGATGTAACACACTGCTGCAGGTCCATCTCTATTTCTCTCAATGTTTGCACTATTTAGATACAACGGAGTGCCTATCTTCTGTGTGCCTGAAGTAGTAATTTGTAAATAACAGTTTGTAACAAATTGTTCCTGTGTTCTTCTGCTCACAAGAACTGAAATACGCATGAAACATAAGTTCTTCAGGGATATTATGCACTGGGCTTGTATCTAGTGAGGCTATTCCAAATCTAACCTAATGAAACAGCTAGGTTAAAACCCCAGTATATTTAACTTTATTTATAGCAAAGCAGCTGTACTAGTTCAAGGCATCTTATTTTTCCAAGTAAGCTTTTGCATAATGGTCTGTCTTTCTTGTTCAAATTATGAAGAGAAAAAAAAAATTGGCAATGTATGAAAGGAAGAAAGCAGACATAAGAAACACATTCCTAACATGGATCCACAGTGACACAATGAAGACCTTAGTCTGGGAATTCACCAAAGCCTGGACATATTTGGAAGAAAAAGAGGAAGTCACTTGGAGAGACCTCTCTCAAAGTCAGATATTTTCAGATGAGCTCTAGATATCCTTGAAATGTCGTGCATTAAACCAACTCTTTACTGCACATCCAGGCTCTGCTGCGTACAGGGTGCAGTGTCCCCTGAGCTACGGTGTTTTACCGTTATAACTGAGCTATATCACTTTTTGTTATCTAAACAAGCTGAAGTCATGCCTTTACTCCTACAAACCAGTGAAATCTCAGAGGCACACTGAACATTGTTCTATGCCAGGGTGCATAAGAAGTTTCATTTTTACATTAAATTAGATAATAACTGATAGTAAACAATTATTTATAACGCTACATAGAAAGGCTCTATAGGAAGAACATGTGTTTTCAAGCTTAGCTCTGGCTACATAGAAAGGCTCTATAGGAAGAACACATGCAATTGTGTTTTCAAGCTTAGCTCTATCTCCTGACTGCTGATTGTTTGATTTCTGAAGCTGTGTGATGCATAAACACTAGGCAATTATTAGGTTATTTAAGAAGTAGGCAGATTTAGACCAGCTACGGATGTACCTTCAAAAAGGTACATATTTATATACATAAAAAAACGTATTTACACATTATTTATACAGATGACAAAGGGCCACACCCTGAGGATGTTGGCAATTTAAGAGAACTCAGGATCTGGCCTAAAGAATCACATACAGCTTTTGTATTTATCTGAGGTTCCCTGTCAATCGGCCACGGACTCCCAGACCATCTGAAGCAAAGGACCACGTCCGCAGTCACAACTCTCCATATCAGTGAGCATTTTCTTTGCCTTGCAGGTGCAAGTGGTTCACACATCACAGCATGGGAATCACTGCTCTAAATTACATTTCAGTTCCTGAAATTATATGGCAGCTTAAGTAACACTGGAAGAGACAACATGGGTCACTGAGTCCAGTCCTGCATAATCTCAGGCAAGCGTGCCGCTGCCACTAAGGCCAGAAGGGTGCACAAGGACGTCCCCTCTATCCTCTGTACCACTACACACTAAACATCCCACCGTACTTGACTTAAGACCTTTCGCTTTAAGGAACGAAAAACCTAAAAAAAAAGATTATGTGCAATGACAGGAGAAATTGAGACTCTCACCCATGGGCAATAGCCAGAAAACTGCTGGCACTAAAACTCATGACCTATATTTATGCTACGCTAAAGAGAAAGAGTTCTTCCTCATTTCTGCAAAGTAAAAACAAAGGACAGGCATTTAAATAATACAGGCAGTCTTATACAGCTTAAAACCAAGAAATGGTCAGTACTGTGAGAGATTTTACTGGTCCCTCCACGTACTGTTAACATCACTAAACCTGAACTACAATTAAGAGACTGAGATAAAATAGAAAAGATAGGTTCCAGGCAGAAAGACTTATAGACCTTAGAAATGGATTGCTAAATCTCTAAACACTTACAATTTTTCTGAATTGCAGTGATAACCTTTTATTGGAAGCTGCCTTGTGCCGCTTTTATATTTTATCATCCTAGCACCAACACAAGTGCTCTTGGGATATACATGGTCGAGGATTCAAGCCTGATGTGTGTGTTTGACCCAGCCTTTGCAAGAGAAACTCAGCGTCACACAAGTGGATTTTTTTCCCCTCACCAAGGAAAAGGTTGCCCACTTTCCAGAGCCCAAAACTGCAGTGGTACTAGGGCATGCCCCCATGATGTTGAAACAGTGATGAGATTAACTTAAAGAATAACCTAATTTACACCTGATAATTTCCATTCTGTCCGTCACAGGACATCACCCTGATGCATGCCTGACACTGGCACCACGAGCCGCCCGCCAAGCCAGCACCCGACATGTCACGCTGTGTGAACAAGCACGGAGAGCTACAGCCGGACAGACTGCGTCCCCCTGCAGTGGCCGGGACTGAGACACCCTGA